>NC_057801.1:243065519-243069416 GCF_018294505.1 Triticum aestivum
CGCTGCCGTTGTCCGCCGTGTTTTTTCGGTTTAGGTAAAATCCTTCGGATTTTTTAGAAAACACTAGATCTGTTTTTATTAAAAGATCGGTTCGATTTTTTGTCGATTTATTTATTTAGCGGACGTTCGTCCATTCGTTCATTTTAACGAACGTTGTTCGCCGGTTAGGATCAGACAGCGAATGTTCGTTCGTTAGTCTGTTCGTTTTAGTTTTTTTTTCCAGGGTTTTATCTGCGATTATTTTTATCGTGATTTCTGCCCTTATCTTTAGACTGGTGTAACTTTTTACTCGTTTATCCAAATTAGATGAAACCAGCGCCTAAATCTTCGTCTAGAAGCCCTCTTTCCAGTTAATCAACTTGAATATGATTTCGGTACTGCAAAATTTGACTTTAGTCCAGATTAGTAAATGAATCTTGTCTCGTTCGTATTTTGAGTTTCCTAGCTCCGTTTGAGTTGAATATTTTTGCCAATCGTAGCTAATCACATGTACTTTATGTTAAGATATAATTCACATGTTAATAATGATGTTAGGTTTTGACTCTTGTTAGTTTAAGTTGTTGCTTGTTTCGTGTTCAATTTGGATGTTTTCTCGAGTTTTCTCGTGTTTCGTTTGAGTGATTGCTTATGTATGCTATTGTTTGTCTATGCTAGATTACCCAGAGTGCGAAGCTTGTTACTACAAATCTCTACAGTTTGCAGATCGTCAACAAGGCAAGTTACACTTTGATCATACTCTTGTATACCCAGTTTTTACTATGCATTAGTTTTTCCCCACATATATTTGCATTGGTAGGATCGGGAACATGTGGTTTTGGTTGTAGTATTTGAGGTAGGAACATAATACCTTTTGATCACCCCGAGAATATATATTATGCTTATTATTGCTTAGCCATGCTCGTAGACGGGGATTGGATCGTGATTCAGACAGGGAAGTTTGAGAGTTATTTTAATTATGGATAGCAGTAAGGTGGCAACTTTAATACAAATCTGGGTGGACTGGTTGAGGCACCTGGAGTACCCAGTGTTGTCTGTTTTGGAAATCCCAGAGTACCAGTGTGATTATCCAATGGAATGCCACCCAGGCTCAAAGGGATCGTAAGATTGTTCATGCTAGAAACTTCCGTGTGCAGCCACAAGCCATTATGGGCTCTGGCATAGTTGAGTAAGTTGCGTGAGCTCTTGAAGAGGTAGACTAGCAGATGTAGAGGGTTGTAGGTGGTACTGTCTACCCGGAGTAGAGAGTTAATGCTTCAAAAACGCTATGTCTCGATCATCCAATCATGGATACGGTCGAGTCTTGTGGGGAGAAGTGTGCAAACCTCTGTAGAGTGTATAAACTAATCATGGTTAGATGTTTCCCCTGTTATCGACATCTTGAGTAACTAGTACTTGAATCTATTGATGTGATCTCAACACGTTACTTTAATTAATTATGATGTTGGGTTATTGATGATACTTTTATTTGGGATTTGAGTTGGAGGAACCTTCTCAAATAATGGGCAACATGGGAGTAGTTAATTAAATTTATTCCTTTGTTATAGGAAAAAACTAGTTTTATGCAAAACCATGAAACTTACAGCCTCCACCAACCAAATATTGCATGTAGATATAGTTCTTGCATTATCATTGCTTTACAGTGTAACTATGCCATTATATTCCATGTGCTGACCCGTTTCGGGCTGCAACATTTTATGTTGCAGACTACGCAGACGATGAATAAGGTGCGATAGGTTGTTGTTTTGCACTCAGCTATGCTGTTGGAGTTGATGGACTCATTTACCTTTGAAGCCTTCCGCTGTTATCTAGTTTAGATGGCCTTCAGCCATGAGTTATTTATGTAATAATACTCTTTATGAGGACTTGATGTAATAAGTGTGTGATTGTGTCGGTGTACTAAAGTAGGGGCGCTCCTTTATACCCCTTATTTGTGCACGGGTAGTCAGAGCCGCGCCCATGACCACACTTAAGCAGGGCAGAGACAGGGAATCAAAGCCGCGAGACGGTCAAAACAACGCCAGGACAGAGGCATAAAGAGCAAGAAGGCGAGGTGGCTTTCCCCCGGCAAGACCCTTGCCGGGGCGACCCCCATGGCCCCGGCAAGGACCTTGCTGGGGCAGCTCACTCGATGTCAGCAGATCGCGCCACCCTTGAGCCCCAGGTCCTCCAGCACCACCAACCACGTTGGGACCTAGGCTTGGGAGGCGCCTCCGTGATGGCATGTAGATCTTTGTGAAGACAAGAAACACTTCAAATAAGAAGAGGATTAGAAGACAACGAACCTCGACGAGATCATTGTCAAGGAAACCCACAAACCCCCTGGCAAGACCCTTGCCGGGGACGACCGCAACACCACGGCAAGACCCTTGCCGGGGCCCCGGCAAGGCCCTTGCCGAGGACGTCCACGAGGCCATAGCTAGGCCCGCACCCGCCAAGCTTCTGCCACCGCTCCCATGCAGCTGCCAGCCCACCAGCTGGGCAGGCGCCTGCGTGTCGGCATGAGGCTTCTCGGCAAACTCAGCGCATGCCTACGTGGTGGCATGCAAATCTTTGTGAAGGCCCTACCATCGCGCCACCTCAGCAGCCTGCCAGCCTACATGGCATTGACTGCCTTGCTGGCCCAGGCGCATGTCAAGATAGGGCGAAGCAGCAGTAAAGTGAAGGGGACACGTGAGAGGCGCATTAAATGCGTCTTATCCTATAATAGCTAGCGATAGGCTTAACCACAGTACCCCGATGCCACCTCATGTGTGCCACTATGGAGGTCCCCTTGCCTAAAAATGGAGGCCCAAGGCATCCGGGAGAAGGATTCGGACTTTTGGACAAGTTACGCTCATTGTAACTAGCCGAAGAACTCCAAAAACACAGATATACACATCAAAGCAGGACTAGGGTATTACGCATCCTCGCAGCCTGAACCTGGATAAATGACCCGCGTGCTTGTACCGACTGCTGATCCTGCTCTTCTCACCACCCCGCGCCCCGCAACCGTAGTAGGGATTCTTGTGATCCCATAGGTGTCATTTCCCACCGACATCTTTGGCGCGCTAGGCAGGGGGCGCAGTAGTGAGAATCTAGCTTAGCAGCTAGTAGCACAGCTCACTACTAGGGAAAAGCCTATACACAGAACTTTAGCAGTAGCACGTGTTAAAAAGGGCGCTACTGCTAGATAGCAGCAGCGCGCTCGAGAAAACCGCACTGCAGATACACATATAGCAGTAGCGCGTCCCTCCGGAAAAGCGCTACTACAAAAATTCCCACCGCTAAGCCGATCGGCTACACATAGTAGTAGCACTCTTTTAGAAACAGCGCTACTGCTAACTTTGTTGTAGCAGTGCGTTTATGTGTAAGGCGCTACTGCTAACGAAAATAAAATAAAATGAAAAACATGTAGAAAAGTAAATGAAAATGAAAGACATAGAAAAAGGAGAAAGGAAAAAATAAAATGTAGAGAAAAATAAATGAAAAAAGGGAAAAAAGGAGAAAGGAATAGCAGTAGCGAGTTTCAGGAAATGCGTTGTAGCTAACTTAGCTATAGCGCGCTTTCGGAAACGCGCTACCGTTAAGTTTCACTTAAACAATGGTCCCCCCCGCCACCACTTCTTCCCCAAATCCCTCACCCTCGCCGCCGTCTCCCCAATTCGTCGTCGCCCCACTTTGCTGTCGTCTCCTGCCGGCGTGGACGCCCTCAACCTCACCGTCTCCCCCCGAGGCCGCCATCATCCTCACCGCCGCCGCCCGAGGCCGCCCTCAGTCTCACCGCCGCCGCCCATGGCCGCCCTCGACCTCACCGTCGCCACCCTCCACCTCACCGCCGCTCGAGCCCACCCAGGACCGCCGTTGCCCGTGCCCGAGCCCGCCCTCTCCGCCCCTACCTCCGTCGCTGAGCACCTCCCC
>NC_057801.1:243069730-243114213 GCF_018294505.1 Triticum aestivum
CCCCCACCCCTCCCCCACTCCTCTCTCTTTGCATTTTAGAGCAAAAATTAGTAGAGCAAAAGTTTGTTTATAGCAAAAAATTTAGTTTAGAGCAAAGGGTGTTAAGTAGTAGATGTTAGAGCAAAAATTAGTTTAGAGCAAAAAATTTGGTTTACAGCAAAAGTTAGTTAGGGCAGTAGGGTTTAATTAGGGTAGATGCTGCTTGTATAGTATATAGTGATACTAGTAGATGTTAATTAGGTTAGGGCAGTAGTGGTAATAGTAGATGTTAATTAGATGTTTTTCAGTTAGGGCAATAGTGTTTTTCTAGGTTAATTAGGTTAGTAGTGCTGCTAGTAGTAGTGGTACAGTAGGTTAATTAGGTGAAGTTGAATGAATAACCTAAATGAATGAAATTAGTAGTTAACTGATTTTTTTCCTTTCATCATTATAGAGCACTAAAGTTAACTAAATTTTGTTCTATTAGTAGTTAAATGAATTTTCTTCTACACTTTGTTTTTGAATTAGCTTGTGAAATTTGGACATGTGGTTGCTCGTATATAATTGGACATGTGTTGCGGTGTCGAAGAGGGATATTTGAACACTATTTCTAGGGAATGAAGCTGAGTGGCCTGTGTTTTGCCGGAATGTTGATTCATTTCTGTTCTGGCAAATTTCAGGTTCTCGATTTGTCCACTTTTTAGCAAAGGTCATGCCGAAATTTTCTGTGAATTTCCACATGACTTGTGCTACAAACTAGGACATATCGAGTGCCCGGGATTAGCATTGGGTGTCGGGTTGGGTGATAGCGGACGGGGTAAGGAGGAGGCTCCATTAGTCGTTGATGACGTCGCCATGGATGAGGATGAGGATGATGATGGCATTCCACAGTATGTCTATACTGGCGCCTACTCAGGGTTTGAGCGTCGTGAGTCGTTGCCTGAATTGCCGTCTGCGGAGGCTAAACGTATTATGGACGACCTTCCGGTCGTAAAGAAGTCTAGGAAGAGAGCGAGGAAAGGCAAAAAAGCTGATTCTATGATCCAGCCGCCTCAGTAGCCTCAGCTTTAGGACCGTATAGATATCCCCGATGCGGATAAATGGCATATCCCCGGTCAACCAATCCTACCTGCAACAGCGCTACGGGCCAGATTCGGCGATCTAAGAAGACTTCATGACGATGTGCTGTGGATAGAGAAAGGCCTCATCGCCTCGAAAGACCCAGGATACCCACTCTACATGGTTAATGTTCCACGAAAAACAGGGATGTTCTACGGAGAAGGACAAATGTCGCAGGAAGACGTCCGAACATGGGTAGCCTCTCAGCGTCTCGACATGAAGCCTTTCACTAAGCTCGGGGACTATCTCTCTGACATGGATGGATGGCATGACATGGTGGAGTGACTGTCGATATATGACAATGTGTCCGTTTAGTCCATACTTTCTGTATGACAAAACTTTGAGTTATGTGATACGTCTCCAACGTATCTATAATTTTTGATTGCTCCATGCTATATTATCTACTGTTTTGGGCAATATTGGGCTTTATTATCCATGTTTATATTATTTTTGGGACTAACCTATTAACTGGCGGCCCAGCCCAGATTTGTTGTTTTATGCCTATTTCAGTGTTTCGAAGAAAAGGAATATCAAACGGAGTCAAAACGAAACGAAATCAACTAGAGAAGTTATTTTTGGAAGGAAAGCCACCCGATGGACTTGGAGTGCACGTCAGGAAAGAAGGGAGGTGCTCACGAGGGTAGGGGCGCGACCACCCCACTAGGGCGCGCCCCCTGCCTCGTGCCCCCCCCTTCGGTCCACCGACGTACCCCCTGCACCCATATATACCTACGTATCGTAAAACATCCAGAACAGAAGATAGATCGAGAGTTCCACCGCTGCAAGCCTCTGTAGCCACCAAAAACCTCTCGGGAGCCCGTTCCGTCACCCTGCCGAATGGGGAACCCAACACCAGTGGCCATATTCATCATCCCGACACTATCCGTGACGAGGAGGGAGTAGTTCACCCTCGGGGCTGAGGGTATTTACTAGTAGCTATGTGTTTGATCTCTCTCTCTCTCTCTCTCTCTCTCTCTCTCTCTCTCGTGTTCTCTCTCGTGTTCCCTCTACGGCACGATCTTGATGTATCCCGAGCTTTGCTATTGTAGTTGGATCTTATGATGTTTCTCCCCCTCTACTCTCTTGTGATGAATTGAGTTTCCCCTTTGAAGTTATCTTATCAGATTGAGTCTTTTATGAGAACTTTTGATGTATGTCTTGTCGTTCTTATCTGTGGTGACAATGGGATATCATGTGCCACTTGATGTATGTTTTGGTGACCAACTTGCGGGTTCCGCCCATGAACCTATGCATAGGGGTTGGCACACGTTCTTAACTCTCCGGTAGAAACTTTGGGGCACTCTTTGAAGTACTTTTGTGTTGGTTGAATAGATGAATCTGAGATTGTGTGATGCATATCGTATAATCATGGCACGGATACTTGAGGTGACAATGGAGTATCTAGGTGACATAAGGGTTTTGGTTGATTTGTGTTTTAAGGTGTTATTCTAGTACGAACTCTTTTATAGATCGATCCGAAAGAATAACTTTGAGGTGGTTTCGTACCCTACCATAATCTCTAAGTTTGTTCTCCGCTATTAGTGGCTTTGGAGAGACTCTTTGTTGCATGTTGAGGGATTGTTATTTGATCTATCTATGTTATTATTGTTGAGAGAACTTGCACTAGTGAAAGTATGAACCCTAGGCCTTGTTTCCTATCATTGCAATACCGTTTACGCTCACTTTTATCATTACCTTGTTGTTTTGATTATTTCAGATTACAAAAACCTATATCCACTATCCATATTGCACTTGTATCACCATCTCTTCGTTGAACTAGTGCACCTATACAATTTACCATTGTATTGGGTGTGTTGGGGACACAAGAGACTCTTTGCTATTTGGTTGCAGGGTTGCTTGAGAGAGACCATCTTCATCCTATGCCTCCTACGAATTGATAAACCTTAGGTCATCCACTTGAGGGAGATTTGCTACTGTCCTACAAACCTGTGCACTTGCAGGCCCAACAACGTCTACAAGAAGAAGGTTGTGTAGTAGACATCAAGCAGTTTCTAGCACCGTTGCCAGGGAGGCTAGGTAAAGGGCACTCACTCACACCCCATCAACTAAGCAGTTTCTAGCGCCGTTGCCGGGGAGGTGAGTGCTTGAAGGTATATCTTTAGATCTTGCAATCAAATCTTTTTGTTTCTTTTTTTATCACTAGTCTAGTTTATAAAAGAAAACTACAAAAAAAATGGAGTTAAGCTTGTCTCATACGCTTCACCTTTTTAATATCTTTCGTGAGAATGATGGAAAGGAAAATTGTGCTCAAGTGCTAGAAGAAGAATTACATAGAATGCTTGGCATGAAATATGTGAATGATGAGCATGATTTCAATGTTGTTAGTATGAATTCTTTCAATATCCATGATGCTAATGATATGCAAGGCCACAAGCTTGGGGAAGCTATGTTTGATGAAGATGATATTTTTTGTCCCCCAAGCTTTGATGAGCAAATTTACTATGATGAAAGCATGCCTCCTATATATGATGATTATTGTGATGACACGTATGCTTTAAAGAATAATGATAACCATGAAAGTTGTCATCTTGATCTTAATTTTCAATCACATGATAGTTATTTTGTTGAGTTTGCTCCCACTACTATTCATGGGAAGAATTTTGCTTATGTGGAGAGTAGTAAATTTTCTATGCTTGTAGATCATGAAAAGAATGCTTTATGTGCTGGTTATATTGTTGAATTCATTCATGATGCTACTGAAAATTATTATGAGGGAGGAACATATGCTTGTAGGAATTGCAATAATGTCAAGTTTCCTCTCTATGTGCTGAAAATCTTGAAGCTAGGCGTTTTGCCTTCCTATGCTTGTTGATTATTGTTCCCATAAGTTGTTTGATCACAAAATCCCTATGCATAGGAAGAGGGTTAGACTTAAATGTGCTAGTCATCTTCTTCATGATGCTCTCTTTATGTTTCAATCTATTATATACATAATATAGAAGACAAATAAGCCACCACGTTCATCCACACAGATTAAATTACCTCAGCCATTAATTTTAGATATAGACGGTTGAGATTTAAAGACGTAACGTTACATACAAATATTGTGTACGAGCAATCGTTTGCACGTATGAATCTCTATCACGTGCCAAGTAAAAAAAGATCTATCACGTATACGTGCTACAACCGATGTGTTAGAATTGGATAACAAATCAATCAGGCGTTAGACAAAAAAACAATCAGGCGTTGGACAAATTGATCTTTTTTTAGGGGTTTGGACAGATTGATATGTCACGTAAAGTTAGAATCAGATAGCAAATCAGTCAGTCGTTGGACATATTGATTTATGCATGGACAACAAGATTAGCATGTCCACGTGATAGGGGATACTTTCCTTTTTTTAAACGATAGAGAATCCATCCGTGACTCTCTGTGTAACTTACGGGAAGCCCATATATCATCTATGAAAGTTTTTTCAGTCCATAGGCCACCACTTTTTCAGTCCAAAGCCACCACTTTTTCTGTCCAAAGCCCACCACATTAGTAACAGAAAAGATGAAACCAGCAGGAGCCCGCACCTCGACTCACAGAAAAACAAAAAAAAAGCAGAACCCACACTTCCCTAGAAAAAGCAGGATCCTT
Organism: Triticum aestivum; assembly: GCF_018294505.1. Classification (NCBI taxonomy): domain Eukaryota; kingdom Viridiplantae; phylum Streptophyta; class Magnoliopsida; order Poales; family Poaceae; genus Triticum; species Triticum aestivum. The sequence goes on from NC_057801.1 coordinate 243,074,432, forward strand.
ACGAACCATTATTCTCATGAGTGAAAAGAAAAAGGAACGGAGGAGCATGCACACTTGCCTCAAAAAAGAAAAAGGGAACATGCACGCATAAATTAATCTGGTAGTATTAGTATATAATAGCGCCGCACACTTATAAATTTTTGGGTTTTGCACATTTACTGCCATAAGGAATTTTAAGGAATGTACGCTGCGTTAAATTACCTGACAATAAGCCAAAATAACAATCTAACATAAGGGATATTTTCCTTCTCTTTTCTTTTCAATAATAAATACATGTATGGATTTTGAATAACAAATTATAAAAATGATACTTTTGTCCACATACAAACATGACATTGAGGATAAATATTTTATAATAATTATTAATCTTTAATGCCTCAAATTCCCTGATAGTTAGCCGAAAAAACTATCTAGCAAACTGATATTATAACAAAATATTATTTCTATTTTTTGTTCATTAGAAACATGAACATAGGTACCAAATTTTAAATAAAAATAAAATCAATAAATTATTTTCACATGATAATACCACATGAAATAATAAGGTAGTATAGGTCAAATGTATCATTTGTATAATGTCTTTTAGTTAAATAATAAATGTTATATACATGAAATTCTAAAATAGAATAAAGGAAAATTAACAAATCAGTTTTCATGTATTAGTATATAAAATCCATGAATACCTAAAAATCTAAACACTTATGTGGTAATTTTGATTCCCGCTCCGTCAAATGGAATACATAGCGACAGGAACAAGAATGACATCCTCCTCGGATGTGTCATTTTCTCTAACCTGGAGTACATAGCGACGAATGCAAGAATGACATATGCATGTATAAATAAATGAAACATCATGAATGACTCGAGTAAGAAGAAAGTGTTGTGTGCGTGAGTGAGTGTCATACAATATTATTAAACTATGCTAGCAATAAAGGGTTTTTTTTTGCGAATATAGCAATAAAGGTTTGGAGCAACAACTCATGTTGTATTGGCATGACCAGATAATTTTTAGAGATGATAAATTTGTTTTATCATTGATTGTGTGAAAATACAAATTATGTGTAAAAATATTACAAATGCCACGCAAATGCGCGCGTGTCTCTATCTATTTTCTTATTAAAATGGTAGAAAAGAAATGGTTGGGATTAAGCAATAGCTAGGGAACGAGTTAGATTATCTAGAGTTATACGTTAACCTAGCCAAGGAAGTTCTGCGCAAAAAAAACCTAGCCAAGGAAGTACTAAAAAAACATGTACGCGTTTGCATAGGACACCAAGTGGAGGCGCATGGGCCGAGGGACGTAGAAAAAAACAATTTATTATGAGGCCTAGCTATAAACATCATATATACATCAAACCACGCACTATCAAACATGCCTAAATAATTCAGTCTATTCAAGTCCGACACTTTTCCAGTTTCCGAAAATTTGAAAAAAAAATACAAATGAACATTGAGATGTATATTACATCGTTGTAAAGTTTCACAATAAAGCAATGGATAATTATTAGATTCAGAAGAATTAAATAGTGTATAATTATTAGATTCACAATGTAAACAAGAATAGTGATATATAATTGGTTAGCGTATTTTAAGAAAAAATGATGTTGCGACTTCAAAAAAAAAGGTCTAAAGGAACAAGTATTTCAACGTGTAGAAAGATATATGTTATAGGAAAATTGGAAATGAAAGAATAGACTGTAATGACAGTAGCTTAGTGACCTAGAGATAGATGATTGGTGACCTTCTATGTACAAACAAATTATATATGGAAGACCGTATGAATGACTTTCATAAATAAAAGAAAGTTATATTCCACCGACAATGGCACAGATGAAAAAAAAGAGAAGTTAATACACGGAGAGTGGAAAATGTAAGGGAGACAACAATATATTAGCACAAAGCTATAATTCTGAATGGTGGGCCAACCATAGTCCTTTAGTTGCCACGTATCAAAGCTTATGATATATAACCAGATTTACTTTTTTTAGCAACCAATAGAGCAGGAGAGGCTCCTATTGCATTTCTATTAATAGAATATATAATACACTATATATGCAAACTACATCCAAAACAGGAAGAGGAAAAAACAAGAAAACAAGATGAGTAAAATACAATAGTTTTCAATATAAAATCATGTAGAAGTAAATTAAGGTGAATAAAAATTCAACCATGGGCAAAAGAAGTTCGGTTCATGCAATGTTGGTATCCTATTTTCTATTCTTTCAAATGTGTATCTAATACCAAAGCAATAACTGAAAATTATGCAACGAATACGTAAAAACTAAAATAGCACAATACATAGTAAATCTAGCCGCGCAAATGTGCGGGTCACCCTGCTAGTTCTTATCTCTTATGTGAGCATCATTATCATCATCATGCCTAGCTAGAAAGGCATTAAAGAAAAGCGCTTGTTGGTACTATTTTTGTGTGTCCACATGATTATGCTACTGTAGTAATCATGTTTTATATCTTTTGTTTCAATAAAGTGTCAAATAAGACCTTTATGATAGCTTACGGTGATAGTTGTGTTGATCCGGCTGAAAATCAGAAACTTTTGCACAAAGTAATTTAGTTTTGTTAATTCACCAAAACGTGCTTCTGATCTGATTCTTTCTGATATGGATTGGTAAGCGAATTGCTTAGGACTTCCTAATTTTGTAGGATTTTTGGAGTTCCAGAAGTATACGTTTGATACAGATTACTACAGTCTGTTCTGTTTTTGGCAGATTCTGTTTTCTATGTGTTGTTTGCTTATTTTGATAAATCTATGAGTAGTATCGGAGGGTATGAGCCATAGATAAGTTGGAGTACAGTAGATATTACACCAATATGAATTTAGAATGAGTTCATTACAGTACCTAAGTGGTGGTTTTATTTTCTTATACTAACGTAGCTTATGAGTTTTCTGTTGAGTTTTGTGTTGTGAAGTTTTCAAGTTTTGGGTAAAGATTCGATGGACTATGGAATAAGGAGTGGCAAAGAACATAAGATTGGGGATGCCCATGGCACCCCAAGATATTCAAGGATAACCAAGAGCCTAAGCTTGGGGATGCCCCGGAAGGCATCCCCTCTTTCGTCTTCGTACCATCGGTAACTTTACCTGGACGCAGCCTCATGATATTCGCCGGGCCGCCAAAGAGCCAGGCGGGCCTCCCCCTCTTCTGCAGAGGGGCGATGCGATGGCGAAGGAAATCCGCGCCAACCGCCCCTGCTGTGAGCCCGACAAGCCTGAGCCGGAGGATTCGGGTGGTGGCAATCTTCAGCTTGGCGTCGTCCGACGACAGAGCGCTCCAGTCGCCGCCGCGCACCACCCGGGTCCGGCGCAGGTTGGTGAATGGCTGCGGGTTGGCGTCAACGATCCAGCACCACTCCGCCCTCCACTCATCCCACTTGCTGCGGAGCTCGCCCGTCAGATACACCTCCTTCATGCCGATGCGTGAGGTCCAGGCGATCCCGCCAGCCAGTGGCTCCCCTTTCTCGGCCCGGGGGGTGAAATAATGACGAAAAAGAGCAACATTCGGGAGGATGCCAACGAAGTTCTCGCAGAGGTGTGCGAAAACCGCCATTGTCAGAACAGCGTTGCGGGTGAAATCAAGAAGATGAAACCCGTAGGTATTCATGATGTCGCAGAGAAAATCGGAAAAAGGTGGGCAGAGCCCGCAATAGAAGAACACAGGAAAGAAATGGTACCCTTTTGGGCACCGCTTCGATTTGGAAGCCTCAGCGGAAAGCACCGGCGTGCGCGGATGCGCCCGTGTCTGCGTCGACCAGAAGAGGTAAAATTTACCGCAGCGCCTTCGGGGTGAGCTCGGGGAGGAAAAGCAGTCGCTCCTTGCGCAGCGCCTCAAGCCGCAACGCCTCGTCCGACTTGGCGCTCGACTTCGAGCTCTTGCCAGTCTTCGGACCATGGCGGAAGCGGCGGGGGAGCGTGGAGGTGTTGAGGGCAACGGCGGCGACAGGCGGTGGAGCGCTGCTCTCTTTCGGCTTGGGAAGCGGAGGAGAGCGACGGAGCTTTCGGAGGAAGGAACTGCAAGTGGCGAAGGTGGGGGAACAGCCCTGTTTCCTCTGCTTATAAACAGGGGAGGCGAACGTTACGCATTTCCTGGATTTAAGTATTGCCCACGATCTCTCCCACGACGCCGCGATTGACGCGTGCCGTTACGAGAGGACGCGGTGGATACGGAGTGGATTTGGTTTGGACCCAGGCCGCGCGTGCCCGTGCCCCGTTTTGGGCCTGGCCCAACAGCGCTCGGCACCGTGTATGGCCCAGGCCCGGGGGCTCCTGTTGGTGTACTAAAGTAGGGGTACCTTAGTACCCCGAACTTGTGCACGGGCAGTCGCAGCGCCCCGTGGCAGGGCTTGCCCGGCGTCCGCCAAGACCCTTCGTCATTCCTATTACTGCCATTCAAGAACAAAGTGTTAACTGAGAAGACAAGGTCCCGGCAAGAGGAGCTTGCCGGGAAGGACAAGACCCCGGCTAGAGGAGTTTGCCGGGAAGGCCAACCAAGGCACTTCAGAAAACTTGCCGCGACGCTCCGCGCGTCCCGGCAAGACCCGACGAGTGGCAAGCTCGCGGGTGCGACAAGACAGCGACCGCGGCAAGGCACTTGCCGCGGCGAAGCCACCACTCTGCGCCCACACTCCAGCGCATCCGATGATGTGTCGCCGCAGGATCGCTCCTGGTGCACGTGGCGGGTAGCTGCACAGCCAAGCGGTGCGAGGTGGCAAGCAAAGCTGACAAGGAGGCCATCGTGGCGATCGGTGGCGCCCCTAACGGTCGCTTCCTGCACTGTTGGAGCGACCGGACGGGCATTAAATGCCCTTGTCCCCTGCCGTCAGAGTTAGGCAGGGGGCACTGTTGATAGTGGTTGTACCAACCCGCGTTTTTACTTTTTTACCGCTCTCTCTACGCTGCCACCTGTCGGTGACCCCTTTAGACTATAAAAAGGAGGCCCATGCGCACGTAGAAGGGGCTCGACTCATTCGAGACTACAGCATACCCACGCTCTCAAGCAAGAACAAATACAAACACAAAGCAGCAGTAGGAGTTTTATCTCTCCGGAGAGCTCCGAAGCTGGGTAAAATCCCCCGCGTGCTTTCGCCTCGATCTGCTCTTCGCGCGCCCTCCGCTCCCTTGCCGGACCAGAAGGGGCCCTTCCCCATAGGTGCTCGTTCCCCACGACACGTATTGACGTCCCCAACCAGGGATACAGTCCAATATGTACTTCAGATAATGTACACGGACTCCAACAATGCGGCCGAATATGAGGCCCTCCTACATGGCCTCCAGATGGCAATCTCCATGGGCATTCAACGCCTAGAGGTGCGCGGGGATTCAAACCTCGCAACATCCCAAGTAAATGGAGACTTTGACGCCAAGGATCCGAAAATGGCAGCCTATCGTAACGATGTCCTAAAAATGTTAGCTCGGTTCGAAGGGCTCGAATTCCACCATGTAGCCCGAGATAATAACCAAGCAGCCGACGTACTGGCACGCATCGGCGCAAAACGCGACGTTGTCCCTCCTAACATCTTCCTGGAACGGCTCTTTAAGCCATCCGTACTATGGGAAGAGGAGTCCGGAAATAACAACCCGAAGGCAGCCGCACCACCCAACACAGAACAATCTGACATCACCGGCAACTCAGCCGATGAAATAACACCTTCAGCCCACAAAATAATGGCAGTAATCGCCCCGTGGACAGAGCCGTTCCTAGCCTACTTACTTAGGCAGGAGCTTCCCGAAGACCAAAATGAGGCCCGCTGCATAGTCCGGCGATCTAAAGCCTACAAGGTCCACGAGGGAGAACTCTATAAGAAAAGCACAACCGGAGTCCTTCAACGGTGTATCTCCGAGGAGGAGGGGCGAAATCTTCTGGCTGAAATTCATGCCGGACTAGGTGGACACCATGCCGCAGCTCGGGCCCTTGTAGGCAAGGCATTCCGTATAGGATTTTATTGGCCGACGGCCTGGGCAGATGCGCAGGACTTAGTCCAAAGATACGTCGATTGTCAGCTCTTTGCTAATCAGAGCCATATGCCACCCACCGCCCTCAAAACTATACCCATTACCTGGCCATTTGCGGTCTGGGGGCTTGACATGGTTGGACCCCTTAAAGGGGGAACCCACAAGCAAAGGCACCTATTGGTCATGGTCGACAAATTCACCAAATGGATAGAGGCCAAGCCAGTTAAAACGGCAGAGTCTGGACCAGTGATAGACTTCATATCCGGGGTAGTACACCGTTATGGTGTCCCCCATAGCATCATTACCGGTAACGGCACAAACTTCATGGCCGACGAGGTTAAATTATGGTGCAATAATATGGGCATTAAGCTCGATTATGCTTCAGTCTATCATCCTCAAACCAACGGTCAAGTGGAACGAGCAAATGGTCTAATAATGAGCGGCATCAAACCCAGACTAGTGCGGTCCCTTACGAAATCTGACACGCACTGGGTAGAGGAGCTCGACTCCGTACTCTGGGGGCTGCGGACAACGCCCAACCGTACTACCGGATTCACACCATTTTTTATGGTATACGGCGCAGAGGCAGTTTTGCCCTGCGACATCATTCATGACTCACCTCGAGTGCGCATGTACGAAGAAAGAGAAGCCGAGCTAGATCGGCAGGATAGCTTGGATGCATTGGAGGAAGAACGCGACGTCGCCAAGGCTCGTTCGGCATTCTATCAGCAGCAGGCTCGAAGATATAAAAATAGAGAAGTACGGGCTAAGACTTACAATGTTGGCGAACTAGTTCTACGCCTGCCGGACAAGAAAAAGGACAAGCTCAAACCTAAATGGGAAGGCCCCTTCATTATCGATCAAGTCCTGACCGGCGGGGCGTACCGTCTACGAAATGCGTCGGACAACCTACTCGAGCCGAACCCATGGAACGCAGCCCGCCTCCGAAGATTCTATGCCTAGCGCCGGACTAAGAGTTCGTCCCCTTCCCCCGCCCAAATTTTTACACTTCAACTGTCTTTTGTTTCTCTTTTTTCTCTCACCCCTTTTCATAAAAGCCCTTAAAGGCCTACTTGCGCATTGTTCGCACACACTTGATATGCTATCCGCACTCATTATACCTAGGGGTTTCTTTACCAGAAGCTTAATTATAAGGGCCTCATGCCCAGCACATGTGTCAAACTTCCACGTGTACCTTTTATTCACCATTATATGCATCGATATGACTTAAGTTTTGGCCAAGCTGGGTTGCCTGGCTCCTGTGCTTACCCCTACATTCCCGATTGTTCGGCTAGGAGGTAAAGGGAGCACCTCTGCGATTGTTACTGCCGGGTCAGCCGGATGTGTACCTCAGACTGGGTGAAGCCGAAAGCTAGCGTTCTTAAGGGAATATTCGGTCGGTGACTTGAAAGATGATTTTTTACCTATTTATTTATTTGCCCCCAGATGTTCTCCTACTCTTTTCGCAGTCCGGACATGCACTTTAGGGCATGCCTCCCAGGGAAAGGAACCCTTAACGGAACTATTCTCCCTGGAAGATGTTTCTTACTAACCATGTAATATAACATAACTAGTTGGGCACTTGTCTAATAAAGCACTAATGACCCCTACGCCTGTCTCCATGCATGCCCCGGTTGTTTCTTAACCGAGAAGGTATTCGGACACACTCCGGACTCTAGGGTCCCGAGGTTGAAGCGAAAAGGTCGGCAAAGACAAACGATCTACAATCCGGCTAGAAGGCATTTTACATGTCATTTTAAAATACATAGTCATATTGAGTAACGGTATTCCTCCTCAATCCCGTCTAACAGGCTGTCTAATTTACAGTCCCGTTGGGAATATTTAGCGGCCAACTCTACTTGGCCGTACACTAAACTCACAGGGATCTCCTTCCCATCGGGCCCCACAGGTCCGACCTCGGCCATGTGGTTTGGATCCGCCTTCTTGTACCGCGTCTTCACCATGGCCCAGGCCTCCCTGGCACCTTCGCCGCAGGCCGAAATCTTCCATAAATGGAAGCGCTGCCCCACACCCTGAAGCTTCTCCGCAAGCTCTCCAAGGCCCTCGGGTAGGGAGAGGGATGGCCATAAGGCCTGGACGACGCCGCTCATTGCCTGCCGAACTCGTTCGAGCAGTTGCACCAGCTCGGGAAGTTGATCACCCGTTGATACGGGCATCTCGTCCGCAGGGCGACCTGTGAGCACACCTACAGACATATTTTTGTCAATTGACTTCCTCGCCGAACTCTTCTTTTCAAAGGAGTTCGCTCAAGCACTTACTATAGATGCCATGACGAAGCCGCTGATTCTCCCTCACGGAGCCAGACAGCTCGGCCCGAACACCTTTCAGCTCTTCTCCAAGCTGGGCGTGGGCATCCTGGAGCTTGTTCCTTTCCTGCTGCACCCTTGTCAGCACCCTCTCGGCGGCCTTCAGCTGGCGCAGTAGTTCTTGCCTGTCCGAATCCTGTCCGGCATCACCTGCAATGTCATTGTCAGGCTTAAACGCACGCCGCCCACCGATTATCTTTTTGAAATAATGTGTTACCAGGAGGGGTCTCTGCGCTTCCTCCTACGGCAGCTAGTGCGGCCCCAAGTTGGGCCTTGCACTCTTTTAGCTCCTGGGACAATCGGGTATTCTTCTCCGTAAGATCCTACATATCAAATGATCCTTAAATCAGTTATTCCAACTACTTTAAGTCTCGGGGGCTACTGGCATATACAACTATTAAAATATCTTACCCGTATGTCCTTTACATACTGCTCCGTGGCTCTGGTCAAACCATCTTGAGCAGCACGGAGGTGCGTGTCCCCCGCGTTAAAGGCATTCAACGCCTCGGGGGAGAAGCACGCGTCACGAAAAACTGTCATGAGCATTCAAACACTTCCTAGGAACTTTGTCCTAAATAACGATCGTGAGCTATACCGTTGTGGCGACGTCTCGATCTGCGCTGCACTCATCTTCCGCCTGCTGGGCCGGGCTGACCCTTGTTGGCCAGCTGCCGTGGCCTCGGCCTCCTGCCCTGAAGGCACCCCCTGCGAGACACCATGGTACATGGTGGTCAGAAATGCGCAAGGACGGAATAATGGTGTCAGCACTTCGGTCACAATCACCTGGGGAGCCGGAGATAGGCCGGGGTAGTCAGCCGTAATGGCGACTAGAGCATTGTCCATGCTGAGTTGATGGAACACCCCGTCGATTAGCTCCACCTTTATGTCCGGATCCTCTTCGGAGGATGGATCAAGGGATCTTTCTGGATCCTCGGGCTGTGGAGCCGGGCTATGAATGCTCTCCATAGTCCGGCGCAGATCATGCGTCAAAACCATAAAGTAAGGCACTTAACTTTGAAAGCGTGGGTCGGATAAATGAACATTCGCTTACCCAGCTTCGAGGGTTGTTCATGGAGAACCCATTCAATGGGCTCGTCTGGAGGAAGTCCTCCTTCTCCCTCTTGTACAGGCCGGACATAATCTTCACCAGGTCTTCAGCCGATCCCGGCCCTTGGCGGCCATGACGAGTGGCATCATTCTCTCCATTGAAAACCCACATGGGGTGGCCCCTGTATTGCAGCGGCTGCACCCCCCGCATAATGCACGTGGCCATGACTCCAATCATGGTCAGTCCAGAATGGGCCAGTAACCTTATCCGGCCCATCAAATAATGGACGCTCTTGTCTTCCTCCAGCTGGGGGCTCCGCGGACGCCAACTCAGGCGTTTCTTCAAAGGAGCATTATTGAACTCCGGGAGGCCGATCTGAACAGGGTCCGGCAGCGGAGCGTCTTCTACGTAAAACCATTCGGAAGGCCAGTCTTTGGATGCCTTCCTAGGGGTTCTGGATGGATAGGGCGTCCCGGCGATGCGCCATATTTCGGCACCGCCCACTTGATATATGGACCCCGCGTGAGAGCGGGGTAGGAGGCAAAATAACCTCTTCCACAGCGCAAAATGGGGGCTCAATGCCTAGAAATAGCTCACAAAGAGCTACGAAGCCCGCGATATGCAGAATCGAGGCAGGCGTGAGGTGATGGAGCTGGAGTCCGTAGAACTCCAGAAGGCCGCGGAGGAACGGATGTACAGGAAATCCGAGCCCCCTTATCAGATAGGGGACGAACCATACCCGCTCCCCTTTGTTGGGACTTGGGGTAGCCTCCGCTTGCTTCCCACCTTTGTAGGTGGCCAGCTCGGCTCGAACCGGGACCATAAAGGCCGGAGGAAGATATCCCTCCGCTTGGAGCGTCACTAGCTCGTTGTGAGGAACAGAACATCTCCTCCAATCTCCTGGAAGAGGGCTGGGAGCGCGAGAGGAGGAGCCGCGTCGACGGTCCATGATGGAATGGATTTTTGGTTAGAGGCGCTCCGATGAGTACTCGCGGAAGGAAGATGGTGTGACTTGGATCTGGATTCTTGCCTCTCTTATAGGCAGATTATTTGCGCAGCTAGGGGGTAAAGCACAAAAGATACCCTGGCTTTTCGCATTCGTGCGACGCGTGGAAGAAGGCCATTATTGGGCGTGGAAGCCAAGGAGCGCAACATTTACAAAAGAGCCGGACACTGTTCGGCAGGTACATGGAACTTGAAGGAGAACCCGCCTTGCAACGCCGAAGACTATATACGCGCTGGACTTATCGTCATTGAAGCCTGGTTCGGGGGCTACTGAGGGAGTCCTGGACTAGGGGGTGTCCGGACAGCCAGACTATCATCGTCAGCCGGACTGCAAGACTATGAAGATACAAGATTGAATACTCCGTCCCGTGTCCGGATGGGACTTTCCTTGGCGTGGAAGGCAAGCTTGGCGATACGGATATGTAGATCTCCTACCATTGTAACCGACTCTGTGTAACCCTAGCCCTCTCCGGTGTCTATATAAACCGGAGGGTTTCAGTCCGTAGGACAAGACAACCATTACAACAATCATACCATAGGCTAGCTTCTAGAGTTTAGCCTCCTTGATCTCGTGGTAGATCCACTCTTGTACTACCCATATCATCAATATCAATCAAGCAGGAGTAGTGTTTTACCTCCATCGAGAGGGCCCGAACCTGGGTAAAAACATCGTGTCCCTTGTCTCCTGTTACCATCCGCCTAGACGCACAGTTCGGGACCCCCTACCCGAGATCCGCCGGTTTTGACACCGACACTATCCATGTAATATAACATAGCTAGTTGGGTACTTGTCTGGTCAAGCACTTATGACCCCTACGCTTGGTTTCCACGCGTACCCCGGTTTTCATAACTGAGCGGGTATTCGGATACACTCCGGACTATTGGGTCCGGAGGCTGAAGCGAAAAGGTCCGCCATGACAAATGATTTAAAATCCGGCTAGGGACAAAGTATGTCATCTGAAGTACAAAGTCACTTAGACTGACTAAATTCTTCTTCTATACCATCCAACGGGCTGTCTAGCCTACAATCCTATTGGGAATACTGCGGCTAATCCGACCTGGTCATATACCAGACTAACGGGAATCTCTTTCCCATATGGCCCTACAGGTCTGACCTCGGCCATGTGATTCGGGTCAACCTTGGTGTACCGCGTCTTCACCATGGCCTAGGCTTCCCTTGCACCTTGACGGCAGGCTGATATCTTCCATAATCGGAAGCGCCGCCATGCTCCCATGAGCATTTCTACAAGCTCCCTCATGCCTCCGAGAAGGGAGGCAGAGGGCCACAAGGCCTGGGCAATGCCCTACATCACCTGCCGAACTTGTTCGTGCAGTTACGAGAGCTCTTGCAATAGATCGCCTGCGGATCCGGGCATCTCCTCTTCGGGACGACCTATCAGCATACCTACAGACATAACTCTGTTAGCCTGCTTCTTCGCCGAAGTATATAAAGGTTCATTTGAGCACTTATTAAAAATGCCGCGTCGAAGCCTCTTATTCTCCTTCACGGAGTCTGCAAGCTGGGCCCGAACATCTCCCAGTTCAACGCCCAGCCGGGTATGGGCATCCCGGAGCTCATTTCTCTCTCGAATAACCCGTGTAAGCACGCACTCACTAGCCTCTAGCTGTTGTTTAGCATATTGCTCATCCCCTGATACGATCCGGATTACCTCCGGGATTGTCTGCAGAATCTATTGTTAGATTTGCATGCACGCCGTATACCAACTGGTACATGTCATTACTTTCTTTTCGATCAAGACAAGTATTACCAGATGAGGCCTTCTTGGACTCCTCCATTCCGGCAACTACGGCCCGTAGCTGGGCTTTGCACTCCTCCAGCTCTTTAGACAACTGGGTATTCTTCTCCGTAAGAACCTATGCATACAATGATCCTTAAATCAGTTGTGCCATTTGTTTCAAGTCTCAGGGGCTACTAATATACATAATTATCAGATTTTTCTTACCCATATATCCTTTACATACTGGTCCGTGGCCCTGGGAGACCATCTTGAGTAGCTCGGATGTACGCGTCTCCTGAGTTGAAGGCGTTGAACGCCTCTTCAGAGAAATTAGGGTCGCGGAGTACGGCCCGTCGACGCCTGTCATTCATGGCGCTCTCCACTTCGGAATTCGTAGCGAACATTCTATCCACATCCTTTGTAGGAGGACTGTCCGGCGTTGTCCCCGCGTTAGCCTCTGCCCCTGAGTCCGGCTGGTGGAGGCATGGCTAGCAGCCTCTCCAGACACTGTCTGGCGAGCGTTTTTTCTGCCAGGGACCACGGACATTGTTATATTTTAAAGATAATAATCACGGAGCAGGTTTTTAATCATACCTCTGCAAGGGCGTCTCGGTCCTGACCGCCTTCCTTTTCAGCCTACCCGGCTTCGGTGCCCCTTCTTGGCGAGCCACCGCGGGTTCAGCACGGCGCCCCGATGACCTTCCCTGTAAAACGCAATATATGTGCGTTGAGTAAAGAGCAAAGAGGGGATCCTTCCCGGAAGTTGGGACTCCGGTTTTACTTACATGTGATGCAGGGAGCAGGCTAGGATAATCAGCTATGATGGCCACCAAGGCACCGTCACATCTCAACTGATAGAACGTCCTATCGATGAGCTCCACAAATACGTCCAGATCTTCTTCGATTCCGGAGTCGAGGACCGGGTCAGGGTCCTCTGGCTGCGGATACGGGCTGTGGACCTCCCTCACAGCTTTTTGTAGTTCCTGCTATGAATTGGCAAGGTAAATATTTGTGATGAAGAATGCGGGAATGAATGGAGTTGAGTAAAAGAGAGCAGCTCACCCAGCTTGGGGGGTTGTACATGGAAAATCCATCCCGTGGCTTAATACGGAGCAACTCCTCTTCTTCTCCTTTGTACAAATCGGGCAGTATTTTTGCCAGAGCGGTGGCGGAGTCCGGACCTTTACGATTGCAGCGGGTGGCATCGTCTTCTCCATTGAAGTAACACATGGGTTTCCCCCAATATTGAAGTGGCTGCACCCCCGCATTATACATATTGACATAACCTCGATTATTGTCAGTCCTGATTTGGCCAGCGTTTTTATCCTGCTCATCAGGTAAACGACCTCTCTGTTATCTTCCTCCTGGGGGCTCCGGGGGCGCCAGCTGTGGCGTTTCTTCAGCGGGGCATTAACAAACTCAGGGAGGCCCATCCGAATAGGGTCCGGAAGGGGGACGTCGTCCATATAAAACCACTTCGAAGGCCAGTCTTCGGATATCTTCTTCGGGGTACCGTACTGTTGGAAATACACCCTAGAGGCAATAATAAAAGGGTTATTATTATAATTCCTTGTTCATGATAATTGTCTTTATACATGCTATAACTGTATTATCTGGAAATCGTAATACACGTGTGAATACATAGACCATAATATGTCCCTAGTAAGCCTCTAGTTGACTAGCTCGTTGATCAACAGATAGTCATGGTTTCCTGGCTATGGACATTGGATGTTGTTGATAACGGGACCACATCATTAGTAGAATGATGTGATGGACAAGACCCAATCCTAAGCATAGCACAAGATCGTGTAGTTCGTTTGCTAGAGCTTTTCCAATGTCAAGCATCTTTTCCTTAGACCATAAGATCGTGTAACTCCTGGATACCGTAGGAGTGCTTTGGGTGTACCAAACATCACAACGTAACTGGGTGACTAGAAAGGTGCACTACAGGTATCTCCGAAAGTGTCTGTTGGGTTGACACAGATCGAGATTGGGATTTGTCACTCCGTATGACGGAGATGTGTCTCTTGGCCCACTCGGTAATGCATCATCATAATGAGCTCAAAGTGACCAAGTGTTTGGTCACGGGATCATGCATTACGGTACGAGTAAAGTGACTTGCCGGTAACGAGACTGAACGAGGTATTGGGATACCGACGATCGAGTCTCGGGCAAGTAACGTACCGATTGAAAAGGGAATTGAATACGGGGTTGTTTAAATCCTCGACATCGTGGTTCATCTGATGAGATCATCGAAGAGCATGTGGGAGCCAACATGGGTATCCAGATCCCGCTGTTGGTTATTGCCCGAGAGCCGTCTCGGTCATGTCTACGTGTCTCCCGAACCCGTAGGGTCTACACACTTAAGGTTCAGTGACGCTAGGGTTGTATGAATATGAGTATGCAGCAAACCGAATGTTGTTCAGAGTCCTGGATGAGATCCCAGACGTCACGAGGAGTTTCGGAATGGTCCGGAGGTAAAGAATTATATATAGGAAGTGTTGTTTCGACCATCGGGAAAGTTTTGGGGTCACCCGGTATTGTACTGGGACCACCGGAAGTGTCCCGGGGGTCCACCGGGTGGGGCCACCCATCCCGGAGGGCCCCATGGGCTGAAGTGGGGAGGGGAACCAGCCCATAGTGGGCTGGTGCGCCCCCCTAGGCCCACCCCCTGTGCCTAGGGTTGAAACCCTAGGGTGGGGGGGGGGGCGCCCCACTTGCCTTGGGGGGCACTCCACCCCCTGGCCGCCGTGCCCCCTGGGAGATCAGATCTCCAGGGGCCGGCGCCCCCCCGGGGGCCTATATAAAGGGAGGGGAGGGAGGGGCAGCCGCACCCTGAAGTCCTGGCGCCTCCCTCCCCCTGCTACACCTCTTCCTCCTCCCACAGTTGCTTGGCGAAGCCCTGCCAGAGTTCTGCTGCATCCACCACCACGCCGTCGTGCTGCTGGATCATCATCAACCTCTCCTTCCCCCTTGCTGGATCAAGACGGAGGAGACGTCACGCTGACCGTACGTGTGTTGAACGCGGAGGTGCCGTCCGTTCGGCGCTAGGATCTCCGGTGATAGGATCACGACGAGAATGACTACCTCAACCCCGTTCTTTTGAATGCTTCCGCACGCGATCTACAAAGTGGTATGTACGTGCATCTCTTCTTTCACTCGTTGCTTAGATGAACTCATAGATGGATCTTGGTGAAACCATAGGACAAATTTTAATTTTCTGCAATGTTCCGCAATAGTGGCATCATGAGCTAGGTCTATGCGTAGTTCTCTATTGCACGAGTAGAACACAATTTTGTTGTGGGCGTAGATCTTGTCAACTTGCTTGCCGCTACTAGTCTTATCTTGCTTCAGCGGTATTGTGGGATGAAGCGGCCCGGACCAACCTTACACGTACGCTTACGTGAGACCGGTTCCACCGACTGACATGCACCAGTTGCATAAGGTGGCTGGCGGGTGTCTGTCTCTCCCACTTTAGTTGGAGCGGATTCGATGAAAAGGGTCCTTATGAAGGGTAAATAGAAGTTGACAAATCACATTGTGGCTTTAACGTAGGTAAGAAAACGTTCTTGCTAGATCACCTATAGAAGCCACGTAAAACTTGCAACAACAATTTGAGGACGTCTAACTTGTTTTTGCAGCAAGTGTCTTGTGATGTGATATGGCCAAAGTTGTGATGAATGATGAATGATATATTGTGATGTATGAGATCATGTTCTTGTAATAGGAATCACGACTTGCATGTCGATGAGTATGACAACCGGCAGGAGCCATAGGAGTTGTCTTTATTTTTTGCATGACCTGCGTGTCATTGAAGAACGCCATGTAAATTACTTTACTTTATTGCTAAACGCGTTAGCCATAGAAGTAGAAGTAGTCGTTGGCGTGACAACTTCATGAAGACACGATGATGGAGATCATGGTGTCATGCCGGTGACAAAGATGATCATGAAGCCCCGAAGATGGAGATCAAAGGAGCTATCTGATATTGGCCATATCATGTCACTAATATATAATTGCATGTGATGTTTATTATGTTTATGCATCTTGTTTACTTAGATCAACGGTAGTAAATAAGATGATCCCTTACAACAATTTCAAGAAGTGTTCTCCCCTAACTGTGCACCGTTGCTAAAGTTCGTCGTTTCGAAGCACCACGTGATGATCGGATGTGATAGATTCTTACGTTCACATACAATGGGTGTAAGACAGTTTTACACATGCAAAACACTTAGGGTTAACTTGACGAGCCTAGCATGTACAAACATGGCCTCGGAACATAGAGACCGAAAGGTCGAACACGAGTCGTATGGAAGATACGATCAACATGGAGATGTTCACCGACGATGACTAGTCCGTATCACGTGATGATCGGACACGGCCTAGTCGACTCGGATCGTGTAACACTTAGATGACTAGAGGGATGTCTAATCTGAGTGGGAGTTCATTGTAATAATTTGATTAGATGAACTTAATTATCATGAACTTAGTCTAAAACCTTTGCAAATATGTCTTGTAGATCAAATGGCCGCCGCTCATGTCAACATGAACTTCAACGCGTTCCTAGAGAAAACCAAGCTGAAAGATGATGGCAGCAACTATACGGACTGGGTCTGGAACCTGAGGATCATCCTCATAGCTGCCAGGAAACAATATGTCCTAGAAGGACCGCTAGGTGATGCACCCTTCCCAGAGAACCAAGACATTATGAACGCTTGGCAGTCACGTGCTGATGATTACTCCCTCGTTCAGTGCGGCATGCTTTACAGCTTAGAACCGGGGCTCCAAAAGCGTTTTGAGCGACACGGAGCATATGAGATGTTCGAGGAGCTGAAACTAGTTTTCCAAGCTCATGCCCGGGTCGAGAGATATGAAGTCTCCGACAAGTTCTATAGTTGTAAGATGGAGGAAAATAGTTCTGTCAGTGAGCACATACTCAAAATGTCTGGGTTGCACAACCGCCTGTCCCAGCTGGACATTAACCTCCCGGACGAGGCGGTCATTGACAAAGTCCTTCAGTCGCTCCCACCAAGCTACAAGAGCTTTGTGATGAACTACAATATGCAAGGAATGGTGAAAACCATTCCTGAAGTATTTTCAATGCTGAAGTCAGCAGAGGTAGAAATCAAGAAGGAACATCAAGTGTTGATGGTCAATAAAACCACTAAGTTCAAGAAGGGCAAGGGCAAGAAGAACTTCAAGAAAGACGGCAAGGATGTTGCCGCGCCCGGTAAGCCAGTTGCTGGGAAGAAGTCAAAGAATGGACCCAAGCCTGAGACTGAGTGCTTTTATTGCAAAGGGAAGGGTCACTGGAAGCGGAAATGCCCCAAATACTTAGCAGGAAAGAAGGCCGGCAACACCAAAGGTATATTTGATATACATGTAACTGATGTGTACCTTACCAGTACTCGCAGCAACTCCTGGGTATTTGATACCGGTGCCGTTGCTCATATTTGTAACTCACAGCAGGAGCTGCGGAATAAGCGGAGACTGGCTTAGGACGAGGAGACGATGCGCGTCGGGAATGGTTCCAAGGTCGATGTGATCGCCGTCGGCACGCTACCTCTACATTTACCTACGGGATTAGTTTTAATCCTTAATAATTGTTATTTAGTGCCAAGTTTGAGCATGAACATTGTATCTGGATCTCGTTTGATACGAGATGGCTACTCATTTAAATCCGAGAATAATGGTTGTTCTATTTATATGAGAGATATGTTTCATGGTCATGCCCCGATGGTCAATGGTTTATTCTTAATGAATCTCGAGCGTAATATTACACATATTCATAGTGTGAATACCAAAAGATGTAAAGTTGATAACAATAGTCCCACATACTTGTGGCGCTGCCGCCTTGGTCACATTGGTGTCAAGCGCATGAAGAAGCTCCATGCTGATGGACTTTTAGAGTCTCTCGATTATGAATCATTTGACAAATGCGAACCATGCCTCATGGGCAAAATGACCAAGACTCCGTTCTCCGGAACAATGGAGCAAGCAACCAACTTAATGGAAATCATACATACCGATGTGTGCGGTCCAATGAGCGTTGAGGCTCGCGGAGGATATCGTTATGTTCTCACTCTCACTGATGACTTGAGTAGATATGGGTATGTCCACTTAATGAAACACAAGTCAGAGACCTTTGAAAAGTTCAAGGAATTTCAGAATGAGGTAGAGAATCAACGTGACCGAAAGATAAAGTTTCTACGATCAGATCGTGGAGGAGAATATTTAAGTCACGAATTTGGTACACACTTAAGGAAATGTGGAATCGTTACACAACTCACGCCACCTGGAACACCTCAGCGTAACAGTGTGTCCGAATGTCGTAATCGCACTCTATTGGATATGGTGCGGTCTATGATGTCTCTTACCAATTTACCGCTATCATTTTGGGGATACGCTCTAGAGACAGCTACATTCACTTTAAATAGGGCACCGTCTAAATCCGTTGAGACGACGCCGCATGAATTATGGTTTGGGAAGGAACCTAAGCTGTCGTTTCTAAAAGTTTGGGGATGCGATTCTTATGTCAAGAAACTTCAACCTGAAAAGCTCGAACCCAAGTCGGAAAAATGCGTCTTCATAGGATACCCTAAGGAAACCATTGGGTATACCTTCTACTTAAGATCCGAGGGCAAGATCTTTGTTTCCAAGAACGGATCCTTTCTAGAAAAAGAGTTTCTCTCGAAAGAAGTAAGTGGGAGGAAAGTAGAACTCGATGAAGTACTGCCTCTTGAACAGGAAAGTAGTGCAGCTCAGGAAAATGTTCCTGTGATGCCTACACCAACTGAAGAGGAAAATAATGATGATGATCAAGGTACTTCAGATCAAGTTGCTACTGAACTTCATAGGTCCACAAGGACACGTTCCGCACCAGAGTGGTACAGCAACCCTGTCCTGGAAATCATGTTGTTAGACAACGGTGAACCTTCGAACTATGAAGAAGCGATGGCGGGCCCAGATTCCAACAAATGGCTTGAAGCCATGAAATCCGAGATAGAATCCATGTATGAAAACAAAGTATGGACTTTGATAGACTTGCCGATGATCGGCGAGTGATAGAAAACAAATGGATCTTTAAGAAGAAGACGGACGCGGATGGTAATGTTACCATCTATAAAGCTCGACTTGTCGCTAAGGGTTATCGACAAGTTCAAGGGATTGACTACGATGATACATTCTCTCCCGTAGCAAAGCTGAAGTCTGTGCGAATCATGTTAGCAATTGCCGCATACTATGATTATGAGATATGGCAGATGGACATCAAAACGGCATTCCTTAACGGACATCTTAAGGAAGAGTTTTATATGATGCAGCCGGAAGCTTTTGTCGACCCTAAGAATGCTAACAAAGTATGCAAGCTCCAGCGATCCATTTATGGGCTGGTGCAAGCATCTCGGAGTTGGAACATTTGCTTTGATGAGATGATCAAAGCGTTTGGGTTTATGCAGACTTATGGAGAAGCCTGCGTTTACAAGAAAGTGAGTGGGAGCTCTGTAGCATTTCTCATGTTATATGTAGATGACATACTCTTGATGGGAAATTATATAGAACTTTTGGACAGCATTAAGGCCTACTTGAATAAGTGTTTTTCAATGAAGGACCTTGGAGAAGCTGCTTATATATTAGGCATCAAGATCTATAGAGATAGATCGAGACGCCTCATAGGTCTTTCACAAAGCACATACCTTGATAAGATTTTGAAGAAGTTCAAAATGGATCAGTCCAAGAAGGGGTTCTTGCCTGTACTGCAAGGTGTGAGATTGAGCTCGGCTCAATGCCCGACCACGGCAAAAGATAAAGAAGAGATGAGTGTCATCCCCTATGCTTCAGCCATAGGATCTAATATGTATGCCATGCTGTGTACTAGACCTGATGTAAACCTTGCCATAAGTTTGGTAGGAAGGTACCAAAGTAATCCCGGCAAGGAACACTGGACAGCGGTCAAGAATATCCTGAAGTACCTGAAAAGGACAAAGGACATGTTTCTCGTTTATGGAGGTGACGAAGAGCTCATCGTAAAGGGTTACGTCGACGCTAGCTTCGACACAGATCTGGATGACTCTAAGTCACAAACCGGATACGTGTATATGTTGAATGGTGGAGCAGTGAGCTAGTGCAGCTGCAAGCAGAGCGTCATGGCGGGATCTACATGTGAAGAGGAGTACATGGCAGCCTTGGAGGCAGCACATGAAGCAATTTGGGTGAAGGAGTTCATCACCGACCTAGGAGTCATACCCAATGCGTCGGGGCCGATCAAACTCTTCTGTGACAACACTGGAGCTATTGCCCTTGCCAAGGAGCCCAAGTTTCAGAAGAATACCAGGCACATCAAGCGTCGTTTCAACTCCATCCGTGAAAATGTTCAAGATGGAGACATAGATATTTGCAAAGTACATACGGATCTGAATGTCGCAGATCCGTTGACTAAACCTCTCTCGCGAGAAAAACATGATCAACACCAGAACTCTATGGGTGTGCGATTCATCACAATGTAACTAGATTATTGACTCTAGTGCAAGTGGGAGACTGTTGGAAATATGCCCTAGAGGCAATAATAAAAGGGTTATTATTATATTTCCTTGTTCATGATAATTGTCTTTATTCATGCTATAACTGTATTATCCGGAAATCGTAATACACGTGTGAATACATAGACCATAATATGTCCCTAGTAAGCCCCTAGTTGACTAGCTCGTTGATCAACAGATAGTCATGGTTTCCTGGCTATGGACATTGGATGTCGTTGATAACGGGATCACATCATTAGGAGAATGATGTGATGGACAATACCCAATCCTAAGCATAGCACAAGATCATGTAGTTCGTTTGCTAGAGCTTTTCCAATGTCAAGCATATTTTCCTTAGACCATGAGATCGTGTAACTCCCGGATACCGTAGGAGTGCTTTGGGTGTACCAAATGTCACAACGTAACTGGGTGACTATAAAGGTGCACTACAGGTATCTCCGAAAGTGTCTGTTGGGTTGACACAGATCGAGACTGGGATTTGTCACTCCGTATGACGGAGAGGTATCTCTGGGCCCACTCGGTAATGCATCATCATAATGAGCTCAAAGTGACCAAGTGTTTGGTCACGGGATCATGCATTACGGTCCGAGTAAAGTGACTTGCCGGTAACGAGACTGAATGAGGTATTGGGATACCGACGATCGAGTCTCGGGCAAGTAACGTACCGATTGACAAAGGGAATTGAATACGGGGTTGTTTAAATCCTCGACATCGTGGTTCATCCAATGAGATCATCGAAGAGCATGTGGGAGCCAACATGGGTATCCAGATCCCGCTGTTGGTTATTGCCCGAGAGCCGTCTCGGTCATGTCTACGTGTCTCCCGAACCCGTAGGGTCTACACACTTAAGGTTCAGTGACGCTAGGGTTGTATGAATATGAGTATGCAGCAAACCGAATGTTGTTCAGAGTCCTGGATGAGATCCCAGACGTCACGAGGAGTTTCGGAATGGTCCGGAGGTAAAGAATTATATATAGGAAGTGTTGTTTCGACCATCGGGAAAGTTTTGGGGTCACCCGGTATTGTACTGGGACCACCGGAAGTGTCCCGGGGGTCCACCGGGTGGGGCCACCCATCCCGGAGGGCCCCATGGGCTGAAGTGGGGAGGGGAACCAGCCCATAGTGGGCTGGTGCGCCCCCCTAGGCCCACCCCCTGTGCCTAGGGTTGAAACCCTAGGGTGGGGGGGGGGGCGCCCCACTTGCCTTGGGGGGCACTCCACCCCCTGGCCGCCGTGCCCCCTGGGAGATCAGATCTCCAGGGGCCGGCGCCCCCCCGGGGGCCTATATAAAGGGAGGGGATGGAGGGGCAGCCGCACCCTGAAGTCCTGGCGCCTCCCTCCCCCTGCTACACCTCTTCCTCCTCCCACAGTTCCTTGGCGAAGCCCTGCCGGAGTTCTGCTGCATCCACCACCACGCCGTCGTGCTGCTGGATCATCATCAACATCTCCTTCCCCCTTGCTGGATCAAGACGGAGGAGACGTCATGCTGACCGTACGTGTGTTGAACGCGGAGGTGCCGTCCGTTCGGTGCTAGGATCTCCGGTGATAGGATCACGACGAGAACGACTACCTCAACCCCGTTCTTTTGAACTCTTCCGCACGCGATCTACAAAGTTGTATGTAGATGCATATCTCCTTTCACTCGTTGCTTAGATGAACTCATAGATGGATCTTGGTGAAACCGTAGGAAATTTTTTAATTTTCTGCAACGTTCCCCAACACGGACAGGTATCCCATCCCGGCGATACGCCATATTCGGCTCCACCCACTTGATATATTGACCCCTCCCGAGTGCGGGGGGCGAGGCAGAATAGCCTTTTCTATAGCTTGAACTGAGCTTCGCGGCCCAGAAATAGCTCGCAGAAGGCGACATAGCCCGCGATGTGTAGTATGGAGGCAGGAGTGAAGTTATATAGCTGGAGGCCGTAGAACTCTAGGAGCCCGCAGAGGAACGGATGGATTGGAAATCTGAGTCCCCTCAGCACGTAAGGAACAAGGCATACCCGCTCCCCCCTGGGTGGGTTGGGAAAACTCTCCGCTTGCTCCCTGCCATTGTAAGTGGCTAGTCTGGCTCGGACGGGGACCATATATGCAGGCGGGAGAAACCCCTAGGTCTGCAACTCCACCAATCGACTGTGGGGGATAGAACACTTCTCCCAATCACCTGGCTTAGTGCTGCGGGAGCGAGAGGAGGAGCTGCGGCAGCCGGCCTTGATGGAATGGCTTTTTCCGGGCGCACTCTGATGGATACTCGCTGGGGCAAGATGTTGTGATTTGGATCTGAGGATCCCCGTCTCTTTAATAGACGATTCACTAACGTGGTCAGGGTGGCAAATGTAAAAATGCCCCGATTTCTCGCATTCGCTCAACACGTGGAGACTGCCATTATTACGGTACAGAAGCCGAGGAGTGCAGCATTAATGGGAAGCCCGACAGTGCTTGTTACAATAGGTACTCATGGATTTTGGAGAAGAACCTGCCTTGCAATGAGGAAGACGATCTACACGCCGGACTCATCGTCATTGAAGCCTGGTTCAGGGGCTACTGAGGGAGTCCTGGATTAGGGGGTCCTCGGACAGCCGGACTATGTACTTTGGCCGGACTATTGGATTATGAAGAGACAAGATTGAATACTTCGCCCCGTGTCCGGGTGGGACTCTCCTTTGCGTGGAAGGCAAGCTTGGCAATTCGGATATGTAGATTTCCTGCTCTGTAACCGACTTTGTTTAACCCTAGCCCCCTCTGATGTCTATATAAATCGAAGGGTTTAGTCCATAGGACAACAACAATCATAATCATAGGCTAGCTTCTAGGGTTTAGCCTCTACAATCTCGTGGTAGATCAACTCTTGTAACACTCATATCATCAAGATCAACCAAGTAGGAAGTAGGGTATTACCTCCATCGAGAGGGCCCGAACCTAGGTAAACATTGTGTCCCCCGCCTCTTGTTACCATTAGCCTTAGATGCACAGTTCGGGACCCCCTACCCGAGATCCGCCGGTTTTGACACCGACAGTGGTCCCCCTCTGGTACTTCTTCCCCTCAATATTTTTTATTAATTCAAAAAATGACTTTCATGGAGTTTCAGGACTTTTGGAGTTGTGCAGAATAGGTCTCTAATATTTGCTCTGTTTCCAGCCCAGAATCCCAGCTACCGGCATTCTCCCTCTTCATGCAAACCTTGTAAAATAAGAGAGAATAGGCATAAGTATTGTGACATCACGTGTAATAACAGTCCATAATGCAATAAATATCGATATAAAAGCATGATGCAAAATGGACGTATCACTTGCCATTCTAATTAAAGTTCCCTTTCTTTCGCTTTCTTGAAACTAGTGATCTTGTCAATCATCAACACTTGATGCTCTTTCTTGATTTCTACCTTCGTCAATTTCAGTATCACGAAGAGCTCGGGAATCGTTTTCGCCATCCCCTGCATACTATAGTTCATCACAAAGTTCTAGTATCTTGGTGATGTTGAATAGAGAACTCTGTCAATCACTATCTTATCTGGAAGATTAACTCCCACTTGATTCAAGCGATTGTAGTACCCGGGCATTCTGAGCACATGCTCACTAGCTGAGCAATTCTCCTCCATCTTTTATGCGAAGTACTTGTCAGAGACTTCATATCTATCGACACGGGCATGAGTCTGAAATACCAATTTCAGCTCTTGGAACATCTTATATGTTCCGTGGAGTTCAAAATGTTTTTGAAGTCCCGGTTCTAAGCCGTAAAGCATGGTGCACTGAACTATCAAGTAGTCATCATATTGAGCTAGCCAAACATTCACAATGTCTGCATATGCTCCTGCAATAGGTCTGTCACCTAGCAGTGCATCAAGGACATAATTCTTCTGTACAGGAATGAGGATAAACCTCAGATCATGAACCCAGTCTGCATCATTGCTACTATCATCTTTCAACTTAGTTTTCTCTAGGAACACATATAAAACTGTAGGGAAGCTATAACGATAGCTATTGATCTACAACACAATTTGCAAAATACTATCAGGACTAAGTTCATTATAAATTAAAGTTCAATTAATAATATTCTTAAGAACTGCCACTTAGGTAGACATCCCTCTAGTCATCTAAATGATCACGTGATCCATATCAACTAAACCATGTCTGATCATCACATGAGATGGAGTAGTTTTCAATGGTGAACATCTCTATGTGATCATATCTACTATATGATTCACGCTCGACCTTTCGGTCTCCAGTGTTCCGAGGCCATATCTTCATATGCTAGGCTCGTCAAGTCTAACCCGAGTATTCTGCATATGCAAAACTGGCTTGCACCCATTTTATGTGAACATAGAGCTTATCACACCCGATCATCACGTGGTGTCTCGCCACGACGAACTGTAGCAACGGTGCATACTCTGGGAGAACACTTATACCTTGAAATTTAGTAAGGCATCATCTTATAATGCTACCACCATACTAAGCAAAATAAGATGCATAAAAGATAAATATCACATGCAATCAAAATATGTGACATGATATGGCCATCATCATCTTGTGCTCATGATCTCCATCATCGAAGCATCATCATGATCTCCATCGTCACCGGCGCCACACCTTGATCTCCATCATAGCATGTTGCTGTCTCACCAACTATTGTTACTACGACTATCGCTACCACTTAGTGATAAAGTAAAACAATTACATGGAGATTGCATTGCATACAATAAAGCGACGACCATATGGCTCCTGCCAGTTGCCGATAACTTTGTTACAAAACATGATCATCTCATACAACAATTTATATCACATCATGCCTTGACCATATCACATCACAGCAAGCCCTGCAAAAACAAGTTAGATGTCCTCTACATTTTTGTTGCAAGTTTTACATGGCTGCTACGGCCTTCTAGCAAGAACCGTTCTTACCTACGCATCAAAACCACAACAATTTTTCGTAGTGTGATGTTTTAACCTTCAACAAGGATCGGCCACTAAAGTTGGAGAAACAGACACCCACCAGCCACCTATGTGCAAAAGCATGTTGGTAGAACCAGTCTCATGAACGTGGCCATGTAATGTCGGTCTGGGCGGCTTCATCCAACAATACCGCTAAATCAAAGTAAGACGCTGGTGGTATGTAGTATGACTATTATCGCCCACAACTCTTTGTGTTCTACTCGTGCATATAACATCTACGCATAGACCTGGCTCGGATGCCACTATTGGGGAACGCGGTAATTTCAAAAAAAATTCCTACGATCATGCAAGATCTATCTAGGTGATGCATAGCAACGAGAGGAGAGAGTGTGTCCATGTACCCTTGTAGACCGAAAGCGTAAACGTTTCAATAACGCAGTTGATGTAATCGAACTTCTTCGCGATCCAACCTATCAAGTACCGAACGTACAGCACCTCTGCGTTCAGCACATGTTCAGCTCGATGACGTCCCTCGTACTCTTGATCCAGTTGAGGACGAGGGTGACTTCCGTCAGCATGACGACGTGGCAATGGTGATGATGATGTTACCGGTGCAGGCCATGGCAACGGGGCCCCATACCCGCCAAACCCGTGGGGATTTCATCTATTAGGGGTTGGGGATGGGCAAAAAAACATCCCCATGGGGATATTTACCAAACTAATTTATTCCCCATAGGGTACAACAGGGATGGGGACGATATCCTATTTCCCAGACCCAATACCCATCCGGGACCCGGTTAGTAACCGTGACACTGCGGTCAACCTTAAAGTATTCACAAACAAACTTGCAAAAACAAGAAAAAGCTCTGAAAAAACCTTAAACCTATCTCACATCCTCACCTCAGCTACAACCATGACCAAGAAGTTAACCTAGATAGGCATTAGCAGGACAAGGCCAAAACCATGTATGTATGTTGATTATAGGGTGTCATATTATATATATGAGTATTTGTTTATGGGGATGGGGACCCTAATGGGGCCCCGTTTCCCAGTGGGGCATGCGTATGGGGAAATTTCATCCCCAGTCATGTAAATGGGGATGGGGATGGGATGATAGGGAATAGATGGGGATGGGGATGGGGATGTTGTAGGTATCCCCATAGGGGATTGTCCCCATTGCCATCCCTACGCAGGTCTTCGCCTAAGATCTACGATGGTATGATCGAGGTGTGTAACTGTGGAGGGGCACCGCACACGGTCAAGAAAAACTTATGTGTTCTAGGGTGCCCCTGCCCCCATATAAAAAGGAGCAAGGGGGAGGCTGGCCAGCCCTTCTAGGGCGTTCCTGTCAGGACCCCGACTCAATGCCACATCGATCTAGCATGTAACACCTCATATCACTTTGCGGCCTCACGCACGGTATTCCCACGGGTGTCGCCTTACCTTAGCCCGGGACCGTTTGCGCCTTTTGGCACACGTATATGACAGTGTCGCTAGCATCCATATGATAAGAAGCCCGGGCTGACATGGCTAGTCGTAAACCCAAAGTGGCACAGACTTACAGGGACAGGCATCCATGACCCAGCATCGAACGTGTCGGTCATCAGCAAATGGATCCAGGCTGTAGCACTGGGCTAGCAGGACTCCGGTGAACCGGGCTGTAGCGGGCTAGCAGGACTCCGGTATTCATCGCGTGACATTTCCCCGAAGGGACAGACACAGGAACGAAGAAGGACACATGCCGGCCAGCCTAAATGTTCCGGAGCAGTAGCAAGCTACCATGGCTCGTTGGAAACACTAGGAGACATTTCCCGGTAAGAGAGGCTACTAAAGATGAACAACTAGATAGTCAGATCCCACACATACCAAGCATTTCAATAACATACACACAATATGCTCGATATGTGCAATACAACATGGCATCACAAAATGACTCTACGACTCAAGTAATTTATTCAATAGGCTCCGAGGAGCGAGACATTACAAACATGGGTCTCATGACCCAACAATCAGAGCATACAAATCAAAGCACAAGCGAAAGCTATCATGTCTGAGTACAGACATCTATAAATGAAAACAGGCTGAGAAGCCTGACTATCTATCAGATCCTGCCGAGGGCACAAGATCGTAGCTGAGGTATCAAGCTAAACGTCGAAGTCCAAGCGGAACTACTAGTGAGACTGAAGTCTCTCTGCAAAAAACATAAAATAGGCAAACGTGAGTACAAATGTACCCAGCAAGACTTACATCAGAACTAACTACATATGTATCATTATCAACAAAGGGGTGGTGGGGTTTAACTGTAGCATGCCAGCTTTGACTCGGTGGCTATCCTAAACTACGACTGCAAGCGACTCTTTTGAGGTGGCGCACACGAGTCCACATTTTCACCATATCAATACACTACTATGGATCCGCTCCCGTCTCCCTACGAGAACGCCATCCATAGCACTCACGCTTATCTTGCGTATTTTAGAGTATCCACTTTCACTTGTATATGAACTATGCAAGGGGTCCACGTTTCCATATCCGAGGAATCCGGCTATTCGAATAGATGATGTTAACCCTGCAGGGGTGTACTTCTTCACACACGCTTTCGCCACTTACCGCCCTGTACACGTCATGTACCTCGGCAACCTCCAAGCGGAAGCCGGGCGAGGGAGTCGGCCACGACCTGACTAACCGAACAAGTCTCTAGTCCAGGTTTATCGCCTATTCAGGTTCCATCCGCAAGGAGATCCGGCCGGAGTGTCGCTTACGGCCCCAAACGATGTGTGCAGGGTTCCCAAGCCCACCAACCGGGTGCCACTTGGTACACCGTGCCACGGTGCCTAGTCTGTCCCAAGCCCACCTGTACCGGGTGCCACTTGGTAGACTACTAACACTACCTACAAACACCATAAACTAGTTGCGACTCCTGGACAGAGATCAAGTTGATTAATAAGTCGAGAGAGCTTGGAGCGCCCGGAGCCCAATGTGTGGTAGTAACTGATCATGGATCACAAACACAGAACTCAGTTCCTGAGGACGGCTGCAATGAGACAACCCACCATGTACTCCTACATGGCCTCTCACCGCTACCTTTACCAAATCGTGTTCACACACTTAGCTCACACACAGTAGGACAGGTTCACACGCCTCTGATTCATCCCCGATGAATCAGACCTGACTCAACTCTAAGCAATAGCAGGCATGACAAACAAACATGAATGAGTAGGCACATCAGGGCTCAAACAACTCCTACTCATGCTAGTGGGTTTCATCTATTTACTGTGGCAATGACAGGTCATGCAAAGGATAAAGGGGTTCAGCTACCGCAGCAAGTAACAGATGAATCGGTGTTGTCCTAATGCAGTAAAAGAGAGCAGGAGCGAGAGAGTAGGATTGTATCGGAATGAACAAGGGGTTTTTGCTTGCCTGGCACTTCTGAAGATAACATTGAGTCTTCATCAGTGTCAACGATCACAACGTCGGAACATCCTCTACTGGGAGGGAACAGATACCGGCAACAAAGAAGAAATACAATCAATGCAATGCACAATATGATGCATGCTCATGACATGGCAATATGAATGTGTTTTGGGCTAATGCAACTAGCAACAGATTAAATGAAGTTGGTTTGAATACAAGATTCAAATTAAACTCCATATATGGTTATTTAAATGCCCTTTATTTGATTTGTGCTAAACAGCAGCTATAAGTTGTTCTAGCATGCATGAAAATGGTACAGATGGATTCCTTGAATTTTTCTGATAATTTTTCATATATAAATTATTTAATTTGGAGTTACGGTTAATTTTCTATGAATTTTAGAAGTTTATACAATTTTCTGGAATTTTCTGATTTATTTTAAATCCAGAAAATCATTTAATGCGTCAGCATGACATCACCTTGACGTCAGCAGGTCAACAGGGCGCCTCCAGGTCAAACCTGACCTGTGGGACCCATATGTCAGCGTCACAGGTTAAACAGGGAGGGTTTATTTTAGTTTGATTAAGGATTAAGCACTAGGGCCCACATGTCAGTGGCTCTGGGGTTAGATTAGGTGGTGATTAGCTTAAGCTAATCACCTAATGGCGGGGGCCCACCTGTCAGTGTCAGCAGAGGGGGTAGTTAAAATAAAATAACTAACTAATTAACAGGGGGGGGGCTGGCCCCACCTGTCATCGACACAGGGGAGGGTCCCGTCGGGGTCAAGTGGTCAAACCCACCGGCGTTTAGCCGCCGGCGGGGTCAAACGCGGCGGAGGAGCTGCGGGTTTCGCGCTCCGGCGTCCAAACGGACGGAGGAGACCACCTACGGGCAGCTGGTGATCCAGCGCGTCGAGTGGTGTAGTCAGTTATGCCGGGGGCGACCTACATCGACGGCGGCGAGCTCGGTTGCGGCCGCCGGAGTTCGGGCGATCTCGGGGTCGGGGTTAGGGAGCACGGCAGGAGGAGCTGGGGCGTGCTACGGACTCCTGAGATCACGGTGAGCACGTCAGTGGGCTCGGATACGAGCTGGGGTGGCTGTGGCCACGGCCACGCCATGGCCGGCGGCGAGAGATTCTCAGGCAAAGTGGTGGGGCTAGCTAGAGAGGGAGGTGGGGCACGTGGAGAGGGGGAATCGGGTCGAGGGCTCACCGCGGTTCTTCTGGTGCTGCTGGCGAGGCAGGGGAGGCACGGGGTCCGGCGAATCGACGGAGGGGAGCTTCGGTGGCCGGCGACGGAACGGCGATGGTGACGGCGTTGCAGGGCTTCCGGAGGGCCGTGGGTCGGTGGGGAGGAAGGAGGGGGTCGAGGCGGAGCTCCCTGGGGTGTCGGTGAGGCGTGGGGAGCACGGTGGCTGCAGCAATCGGCGTCGGTGGCGGCGGCTCCGCTCGGGTCCGAGGTGCGGAGCGAGAGGGAGAGCAGGAGGAGGGGATGAGCACGGGAGGGAGTTGAGAGAGGCCTGAGGGGGTGTGTGGCATCCTTAGCCGATCCGGGGCGGGGCGGCAAGCAGGAGGTGGCTCGGGCGCGTGCGCGCGCGCTCCGGCCACGCGCCTCTGTCCTATTGTCCCGAGGAGGAAGACGACAGGGAGGCTGTGGTGGTGGGCTGGGCCAGCGGGAGGAGCTGGCCAGTTGGGCGGGCTACAGGTAAGTGGCCCAGGTAGTCTCTCTCTCTCTCTTTTCTAATTATTTCAGTTTTCTATTTTGCAGGTTTGTTTTGAATTTGGTTTTGAAACCAATTCAATTTATTTTGCTTCTGACAATATTTTTAGGAGCAAAAAGAATTAAAACAATGCTCCACAAAATATTTCAGAATTATTGGACCTATATTTATTTAATAGTAGATATAAATCCAATTCAAATAATTATTGCTTTAATTCAAATGCCCAAATTAAATGTTTCTGAGACACCAAAATTATTGGTTTGGATTTTACCTCTTGCCAATATTTCCAGAGGATATCAGGAACATTTTCTCGGACACATTTGAGAAGATTTAATTGTTGGTTATTTTTAGAGGTTTCTGAGGCTTTTGAGAATTCCTCAATTCAAATTTCATTTGAATTTAGACATGATGCAGCAAGAGGTCTAGCCTAGTGCATTACCAGAAGCTAGGGATGTGACAACTCACCCCCACTAAACAAGAATCTCGTCTCGAGATTCAAGCGTAGGGTAGGATGAAGGGGAAACGCAAACTAGTACAATCTTCACGATCCAGGGTGCACTTCAGTTGAACGTTGATTCATTCACCATCATTGTCTTGATGTCTTGTTTTGAGAAATCCTGCCAACATGACATGGAGGGAAGAAGGAGACTCTAGAAGGGTCGATCTTCTTGAAGATCGAACAACTCACGGAATGAGACATAGGACCATCTCTCGGGTTGAGACATGAGATACACATCAAGAGAGGTGGAAAGAAACGGATGACGAAGGTTCACTAGGTGGACAACAATTCCACACCTAAGAAGGTGGCAAACGATTGTCAACGTAGCGAGGAGTTGAGTTGCCATGATACCATAACGATACACCTTAGGGAAGGTGACTCGTAGAGATATCCCCTTAAGTGGCAAAAAGAATTACTTTTGATTCAAAGATCATTGAAACTCTTTAAACCAGCTTAAGGCAATTCTCGAGCGATCATTTGGAGGGGGTCAGTAGAATGGCATACTCGGACTTGGATGATGTGGATTACCTTGTTGAAGACAACGCAATGGATGAATTTACTTATCACCGGGAATGGAAGGGACATTGGTGGTGCAAGCTGGGAACAAAATGCAAATGCTGGGAACGATTCTGGTAACTGGGGAAGAACCCAACAATAGAGAGTGAATTCACTGTTGGAGTGGTTATAGCATAACCGAGGAAATCTGGGGCAATCCCAGCTAGTGCCGATGATAAGACGTAGCGCTTGTGCGTGCTCTCAAGAACTTGAGCATTTCCATATTCATCAAGGTTTTACCAACATCCGTGTCAAGGATCCTGGCAACACAACTTGCTACCACGATGAATG
This sequence comes from Triticum aestivum, assembly GCF_018294505.1. Lineage (NCBI taxonomy): Eukaryota > Viridiplantae > Streptophyta > Magnoliopsida > Poales > Poaceae > Triticum > Triticum aestivum. The sequence continues at coordinate 243,106,420 of NC_057801.1, forward strand.
ATGATGGATGATGCAGATGCAAAGGAAGATAACACCTTCTCAGATTACACCTTAGCGAAGCCAAGGAACAAAATCTGGATGATCGACCGAGAGACATTTAGCACTCCGCTTCTAATGTTCTCCTTGATGTGCTAGCGTATCCCATTCATAGATATGGTTTGATATCTAGAACATCAAGTAAAAAGGTCGGACTTCAGAACACAGAAATCCATAGGGGCAACTAGGGAGTAAATCCTACGAAATCCCTATGGGGAGGTGGCCAACTTCTTCAATCAAGATACTACAATAATAGGTCTTCCGGCTGGGTGTGTTGGCCATGACATCCACTTTATCGGTTATCGCGAGACCAATATTATAGTTCTTGGGAAATGTTCCAAACCATCATATCTGCCTGAGATTCAGATCTGGTTGGTGTCAGGATATTCTAGACTCATCGAGTCTAGGAGGAAAAACGAAAGTTTGCAACACAAATCAACGAGATGACGTTGCGAGATTCTCGGAAGATGAACTACGATAGCAAGCTCCAAAACATGAGCTGGTTCTGCTACAAACATGTGAACACGTTGTCCAAGACAAGCATGACCACAAAGTAGTCTTATAATAAAACACTACCAAGTTCAGGAGGGGGAACCATCAACGAGGATATCGAAGTTCTTTCATAAGTCCGGATTAGCTCTTATGAAGGAACTCCTTCTCCTTGAACAAATCAATCAGTGGCTTGGTGTGCTAGGGATACATATAGATTGAAGGTTGCAAGTCTTCAAACCACAGCATTCTTCGCACGTCTGCATGACTGATTTGGAATGACTCCAAAGAAAGCAACATTGACTTTCTCGAATCCACGGCGGCAACTTGCATCAGATGCACATGAATTAAAGGAAGTCACTACCTTCATCCAAACATATGCTTCATGAGCTAGCATGAACAAATGCTTTCAAAAGTTTCCAACACTAGCTTAATGTTCAGCAAAATTATGGAGAAGGCAAGGATGTTGTCAATGGGCACAACAACAATTCATCTGGGTTTCCTTTTAAAAGGAATTCCATAGTTAAGTGAACAAGTGATAGCATTGGTCAGACCCAAAAGATATAATGGTGTATGCTCGAGGGATCAACCACGAGTAAGACAACATTACGAATATCGTTGGTTCTGGTCTGATTGGATGATAGCCCACACTCAAATCAAAGGATTGATAAGACAATAGATCCAGCAACTGATCACAGGGACCAATCGATGAAGATATCATCTTTCTTCAACACACACTACACAAGAATATCCCTTTGGAACGAACTAAGTCAGACAAGCTTTTATCTTCCAACTCTCCAAGTTGTTGTCTAGCTTAACCAACTAGCTCAGGGATATCTAACACCGATTCTTGGAGAGAAGGTGGTTCACAAGAAACCAACTTGATCACGAACTCAACATAGCGGTCAGGTGACAACCCGGTAACACCTCCAAGAAGATATTTGGAAGGTCACGAACCACCGGTATGTTACTAAGCTCGAGAACAATCTTGCTTTTGAGGGCAAGACGATATGATCAAATGAGTGAGGACTTGACAAGATCCTAACTGATCAATCGAAGGGTGCACCGAAATAAGGACTAGGTAGCACGATCAGTCTTAGAAGGATGATTCGAAAACCAACATACTAAGAATGAAATTATTATCCTTTAACTACCAAGCAACAGAGTTGCTAGCAGTATTGATTTCACACATCATGATTCACTTGTCGGCACTCCGGCTGCAACAACACGGAACCGAGGAATGAACAATGATGGCAAGAAGTATCACTGTACCAAGAGTTCATAGGATGGGGTGAAATTCCTATAACAATCCCGATATAAAGATGGTAATACTTCAGGGTAAAACAGGATCAAAGGCTGGATTAGCAATTTGATCTGCGGAGCACAACTTCTTTGACCCAATCCTGGATATGGAATAGGTACTGGAGTTTGTTTCTCCTAGTCATTCTGCGATAGAATGGCTTGACGGACCACAAGAGTATTAGGCATCGATAAACGAACGCACGCATACTCTTGACTATCAATTGATAGACGAGGGTCAGAATGCAACTAAAGAGATCAACTCAAAGGATCATATAATTTTCTGAGTTGTGGACGCATAGATTAGTATGTCGAACCAAGTTCAACATGTTTCTTCCGGATAACCCATGCAGAAAGGTAGAACTGGCAGAGTCACGATTTATGAATGGAGAACTCCTCAAGAGTACTCTAATTGTGATCTTTTGATCCAATAAACATCTGCCATAAGCGGTTCATAGTATTTGGAAGAAGGAAATACCACGGACCTCGAGGACTATCGCAAAGTTACTAATATCCTGAAGGAACTAGCAAACACTATCAACATGAAGTAAGTAGAGTGAATCTCGGGTTCAAAGCTCAAGGAGTAGAATACCTACTACTAAGTAGCATCACGGGATGCTTTCGAGACTGATGGCCAGAATCATCACACTGGGAACACAATCATGGCTAAATTACTAGATGATCCCCTAAGACACCCAGGGTCATAATAATATCTCCAACATATACGCCGAGGTAACAAAGTACCTCAACTCACCGATTAGTGTGGTTAATCTGGCCCAAAGGAACATCGGAACGGAAGGAAGGGATTTTGCAAATGCTTCAGACTATTTAGAAACCTGGGATGACTCGGACGGCATAACGGCTGTAAATGCTCAGAAAAGACTTGAGACATTCACAAAAATGGTGGCATAACCACTCAGAAGCACAATATCAAGGTTTCGAGATCAATAATTAACATACAGAGGTAGAAACTGAACTGAGTCTTAAATCCAACAAACTTATAAGTCCACTGATTAGTAACACGTGATCCTAATAAAAAGAAGAGATAGCCTAGTTCTTAATCCCCGTAGAAAAGATAAGATGACTCAGATCAGAAGGCATAAGGTATAAGGAGTAAAAAGAGCCTTACGTTCCATCCCACAATCAATTCCCTTATATAACTAAGAATTTCTAGACTCAACTTCGACCAGTTTGGCTTGGTAAACCTACAGGCAGTCAAGCTCTGATACCAACGCTGTCAGGACCCCGACTCAATGCCACATCGATCTAGCATGTAACACCTCATATCACTTTGCGGCCTCACGCACGGTATTCCCACGGGTGTCGCCTTACCTTAGCCCGGGACCGTTTGCGCCTTTTGGCACACGTATATGACAGTGTCGCTAGCATCCATATGATAAGAAGCCCGGGCTGACATGGCTAGTCGTAGACCCAAAGTGGCACAGACTTACAGGGACAGGCATCCATGACCCAGCATCGAACGTGTCGGTCATCAGCAAATGGATCCAGGCTGTAGCACTGGGCTAGCAGGACTCCGGTGAACCGGGCTGTAGCGGGCTAGCAGGACTCCGGTATTCATCGCGTGACATTTCCCCGAAGGGACAGACACAGGAACGAAGAAGGACACATGCCGGCCAGCCTAAATGTTCCGGAGCAGTAGCAAGCTACCATGGCTCGTTGGAAACACTAGGAGACATTTCCCGGTAAGAGAGGCTACTAAAGATGAACAACTAGATAGTCAGATCCCACACATACCAAGCATTTCAATAACATACACACAATATGCTCGATATGTGCAATACAACATGGCATCACAAAATGACTCTACGACTCAAGTAATTTATTCAATAGGCTCCGAGGAGCGAGACATTACAAACATGGGTCTCATGACCCAACAATCAGAGCATACAAATCAAAGCACAAGCGGAAGCTATCATGTCTGAGTACAGACATCTATAAATGAAAACAGGCTGAGAAGCCTGACTATCTATCAGATCCTGCCGAGGGCACAAGATCGTAGCTGAGGTATCAAGCTAAACGTCGAAGTCCAAGCGGAACTACTAGTGAGACTGAAGTCTCTCTGCAAAAAACATAAAATAGGCAAACGTGAGTACAAATGTACCCAGCAAGACTTACATCAGAACTAACTACATATGTATCATTATCAACAAAGGGGTGGTGGGGTTTAACTGCAGCAAGCCAGCTTTGACTCGATGGCTATCCTAAACTACGACTGCAAGCGACTCTTTTGAGGTGGCGCACACGAGTCCACATTTTCACCATATCAATACACTACTATGGATCCGCTCCCGTCTCCCTACGAGAACGCCATCCATAGCACTCACGCTTATCTTGCGTATTTTAGAGTATCCACTTTCACTTGTATATGAACTATGCAAGGGGTCCACGTTTCCATATCCGAGGAATCCGGCTATTCGAATAGATGATGTTAACCCTGCAGGGGTGTACTTCTTCACACACGCTTTCGCCACTTACCGCCCTGTACACGTCATGTACCTCGGCAACCTCCAAGCGGAAGCCGGGCGAGGGAGTCGGCCACGACCTGACTAACCGAACAAGTCTCTAGTCCAGGTTTATCGCCTATTCAGGTTCCATCCGCAAGGAGATCCAGCCGGGGTGTCGCTTACGGCCCCAAACGATGTGTGCAGGGTTCCCAAGCCCACCAACCGGGTGCCACTTGGTACACCGTGCCACGGTGCCTAGTCTGTCCCAAGCCCACCTGTACCGGGTGCCACTTGGTAGACTACTAACACTACCTACAAACACCAGAAACTAGTTGCGACTCCTGGACAGAGATCAAGTTGATTAATAAGTCGAGAGAGCTTGGAGCGCCCGGAGCCCAATGTGTGGTAGTAACTGATCATGGATCACAAACACAGAACTCAGTTCCTGAGGACGGCTGCAATGAGACAACCCACCATGTACTCCTACATGGCCTCTCACCGCTACCTTTACCAAATCGTGTTCACACACTTAGCTCACACACAGTAGGACAGGTTCACACGCCTCTGATTCATCCCCGATGAATCAGACCTGACTCAACTCTAAGCAATAGCAGGCATGACAAACAAACATGAATGAGTAGGCACATCAGGGCTCAAACAACTCCTACTCATGCTAGTGGGTTTCATCTATTTACTGTGGCAATGACAGGTCATGCAAAGGATAAAGGGGTTCAGCTACCGCAACAAGTAACAGATGAATCGGTGTTGTCCTAATGCAGTAAAAGAGAGCAGGAGCGAGAGAGTAGGATTGTATCGGAATGAACAAGGGGGTTTTGTTGCCTGGCACTTCTGAAGATAACATTGAGTCTTCATCAGTGTCAACGATCACAACGTCGGAACATCCTCTACTGGGAGGGAACAGATACCGGCAACAAAGAAGAAATACAATCAATGCAATGCACAATATGATGCATGCTCATGACATGGCAATATGAATGTGTTTTGGGCTAATGCAACTAGCAACAGATTAAATGAAGTTGGTTTGAATACAAGATTCAAATTAAACTCCATATATGGTTATTTAAATGCCCTTTATTTGATTTGTGCTAAACAGCAGCTATAAGTTGTTCTAGCATGCATGAAAATGGTACAGATGGATTCCTTGAATTTTTCTGATAATTTTTCATATATAAATTATTTAATTTGGAGTTACGGTTAATTTTCTATGAATTTTAGAAGTTTATACAATTTTCTGGAATTTTCTGATTTATTTTAAATCCAGAAAATCATTTAATGCGTCAGCATGACATCACCTTGACGTCAGCAGGTCAACAGGGCGCCTCCAGGTCAAACCTGACCTGTGGGACCCATATGTCAGCGTCACAGGTTAAACAGGGAGGGTTTATTTTAGTTTGATTAAGGATTAAGCACTAGGGCCCACATGTCAGTGGCTCTGGGGTTAGATTAGGTGGTGATTAGCTTAAGCTAATCACCTAATGGCGGGGGCCCACCTGTCAGTGTCAGCAGAGGGGGTAGTTAAAATAAAATAACTAACTAATTAACAGGGGGGGGGCTGGCCCCACCTGTCATCGACACAGGGGAGGGTCCCGTCGGGGTCAAGTGGTCAAACCCACCGGCGTTTAGCCGCCGGCGGGGTCAAACGCGGCGGAGGAGCTGCGGGTTTCGCGCTCCGGCGTCCAAACGGACGGAGGAGACCACCTACGGGCAGCTGGTGATCCAGCGCGTCGAGTGGTGTAGTCAGTTATGCCGGGGGCGACCTACATCGACGGCGGCGAGCTCGGTTGCGGCCGCCGGAGTTCGGGCGATCTCGGGGTCGGGGTTAGGGAGCACGGCAGGAGGAGCTGGGGCGTGCTACGGACTCCTGAGATCACGGTGAGCACGTCAGTGGGCTCGGATACGAGCTGGGGTGGCTGTGGCCACGGCCACGCCATGGCCGGCGGCGAGAGATTCTCAGGCAAAGTGGTGGGGCTAGCTAGAGAGGGAGGTGGGGCACGGGGAGAGGGGGAATCGGGTCGAGGGCTCACCGCGGTTCTTCTGGTGCTGCTGGCGAGGCAGGGGAGGCACGGGGTCCGGCGAATCGACGGAGGGGAGCTTCGGTGGCCGGCGACGGAACGGCGATGGTGACGGCGTTGCAGGGCTTCCGGAGGGCCGTGGGTCGGTGGGGAGGAAGGAGGGGGTCGAGGCGGAGCTCCCTGGGGCGTCGGTGAGGCGTGGGGAGCACGGTGGCTGCAGCAATCGGCGTCGGTGGCGGCGGCTCCGCTCGGGTCCGAGGTGCGGAGCGAGAGGGAGAGCAGGAGGAGGGGATGAGCACGGGAGGGAGTTGAGAGAGGCCTGAGGGGGTGTGTGGCATCCTTAGCCGATCCGGGGCGGGGCGGCAAGCAGGAGGTGGCTCGGGCGCGTGCGCGCGCGCTCCGGCCACGCGCCTCTGTCCTATTGTCCCGAGGAGGAAGACGACAGGGAGGCTGTGGTGGTGGGCTGGGCCAGCGGGAGGAGCTGGCCAGCTGGGCGGGCTACAGGTAAGTGGCCCAGGTAGTCTCTCTCTCTCTCTTTTCTAATTATTTCAGTTTTCTATTTTGCAGGTTTGTTTTGAATTTGGTTTTGAAACCAATTCAATTTATTTTGCTTCTGACAATATTTTTAGGAGCAAAAAGAATTAAAACAATGCTCCACAAAATATTTCAGAATTATTGGACCTATATTTATTTAATAGTAGATATAAATCCAATTCAAATAATTATTGCTTTAATTCAAATGCCCAAATTAAATGTTTCTGAGACACCAAAATTATTGGTTTGGATTTTACCTCTTGCCAATATTTCCAGAGGATATCAGGAACATTTTCTCGGACACATTTGAGAAGATTTAATTGTTGGTTATTTTTAGAGGTTTCTGAGGCTTTTGAGAATTCCTCAATTCAAATTTCATTTGAATTTAGACATGATGCAGCAAGAGGTCTAGCCTAGTGCATTACCAGAAGCTAGGGATGTGACAACTCACCCCCACTAAACAAGAATCTCGTCTCGAGATTCAAGCGTAGGGTAGGATGAAGGGGAAACGCAAACTAGTACAATCTTCACGATCCAGGGTGCACTTCAGTTGAACGTTGATTCATTCACCATCATTGTCTTGATGTCTTGTTTTGAGAAATCCTGCCAACATGACATGGAGGGAAGAAGGAGACTCTAGAAGGGTCGATCTTCTTGAAGATCGAACAACTCACGGAATGAGACATAGGACCATCTCTCGGGTTGAGACATGAGATACACATCAAGAGAGGTGGAAAGAAACGGATGACGAAGGTTCACTAGGTGGACAACAATTCCACACCTAAGAAGGTGGCAAACGATTGTCAACGTAGCGAGGAGTTGAGTTGCCATGATACCATAACGATACACCTTAGGGAAGGTGACTCGTAGAGATATCCCCTTAAGTGGCAAAAAGAATTACTTTTGATTCAAAGATCATTGAAACTCTTTAAACCAGC
>NC_057801.1:243114223-243115401 GCF_018294505.1 Triticum aestivum
TTGCCTGGCACTTCTGAAGATAACATTGAGTCTTCATCAGTGTCAACGATCACAACGTCGGAACATCCTCTACTGGGAGGGAACAGATACCGGCAACAAAGAAGAAATACAATCAATGCAATGCACAATATGATGCATGCTCATGACATGGCAATATGAATGTGTTTTGGGCTAATGCAACTAGCAACAGATTAAATGAAGTTGGTTTGAATACAAGATTCAAATTAAACTCCATATATGGTTATTTAAATGCCCTTTATTTGATTTGTGCTAAACAGCAGCTATAAGTTGTTCTAGCATGCATGAAAATGGTACAGATGGATTCCTTGAATTTTTCTGATAATTTTTCATATATAAATTATTTAATTTGGAGTTACGGTTAATTTTCTATGAATTTTAGAAGTTTATACAATTTTCTGGAATTTTCTGATTTATTTTAAATCCAGAAAATCATTTAATGCGTCAGCATGACATCACCTTGACGTCAGCAGGTCAACAGGGCGCCTCCAGGTCAAACCTGACCTGTGGGACCCATATGTCAGCGTCACAGGTTAAACAGGGAGGGTTTATTTTAGTTTGATTAAGGATTAAGCACTAGGGCCCACATGTCAGTGGCTCTGGGGTTAGATTAGGTGGTGATTAGCTTAAGCTAATCACCTAATGGCGGGGGCCCACCTGTCAGTGTCAGCAGAGGGGGTAGTTAAAATAAAATAACTAACTAATTAACAGGGGGGGGCTGGCCCCACCTGTCATCGACACAGGGGAGGGTCCCGTCGGGGTCAAGTGGTCAAACCCACCGGCGTTTAGCCGCCGCCGGGGTCAAACGCGGCGGAGGAGCTGCGGGTTTCGCGCTCCGGCGTCCAAACGGACGGAGGAGACCACCTACGGGCAGCTGGTGATCCAGCGCGTCGAGTGGTGTAGTCAGTTATGCCGGGGGCGACCTACATCGACGGCGGCGAGCTCGGTTGCGGCCGCCGGAGTTCGGGCGATCTCGGGGTCGGGGTTAGGGAGCACGGCAGGAGGAGCTGGGGCGTGCTACGGACTCCTGAGATCACGGTGAGCACGTCAGTGGGCTCGGATACGAGCTGGGGTGGCTGTGGCCACGGCCACGCCATGGCCGGCGGCGAGAGATTCTCAGGCAAAGTGGTGGGGCTAGCTAGAGAGGGAGGTGGGGCACG
>NC_057801.1:243117453-243125638 GCF_018294505.1 Triticum aestivum
ACGAGATGACGTTGCGAGATTCTCGGAAGATGAACTACGATAGCAAGCTCCAAAACATGAGCTGGTTCTGCTACAAACATGTGAACACGTTGTCCAAGACAAGCATGACCACAAAGTAGTCTTATAATAAAACACTACCAAGTTCAGGAGGGGGAACCATCAACGAGGATATCGAAGTTCTTTCATAAGTCCGGATTAGCTCTTATGAAGGAACTCCTTCTCCTTGAACAAATCAATCAGTGGCTTGGTGTGCTAGGGATACATATAGATTGAAGGTTGCAAGTCTTCAAACCACAGCATTCTTCGCACGTCTGCATGACTGATTTGGAATGACTCCAAAGAAAGCAACATTGACTTTCTCGAATCCACGGCGGCAACTTGCATCAGATGCACATGAATTAAAGGAAGTCACTACCTTCATCCAAACATATGCTTCATGAGCTAGCATGAACAAATGCTTTCAAAAGTTTCCAACACTAGCTTAATGTTCAGCAAAATTATGGAGAAGGCAAGGATGTTGTCAATGGGCACAACAACAATTCATCTGGGTTTCCTTTTAAAAGGAATTCCATAGTTAAGTGAACAAGTGATAGCATTGGTCAGACCCAAAAGATATAATGGTGTATGCTCGAGGGATCAACCACGAGTAAGACAACATTACGAATATCGTTGGTTCTGGTCTGATTGGATGATAGCCCACACTCAAATCAAAGGATTGATAAGACAATAGATCCAGCAACTGATCACAGGGACCAATCGATGAAGATATCATCTTTCTTCAACACACACTACACAAGAATATCCCTTTGGAACGAACTAAGTCAGACAAGCTTTTATCTTCCAACTCTCCAAGTTGTTGTCTAGCTTAACCAACTAGCTCAGGGATATCTAACACCGATTCTTGGAGAGAAGGTGGTTCACAAGAAACCAACTTGATCACGAACTCAACATAGCGGTCAGGTGACAACCCGGTAACACCTCCAAGAAGATATTTGGAAGGTCACGAACCACCGGTATGTTACTAAGCTCGAGAACAATCTTGCTTTTGAGGGCAAGACGATATGATCAAATGAGTGAGGACTTGACAAGATCCTAACTGATCAATCGAAGGGTGCACCGAAATAAGGACTAGGTAGCACGATCAGTCTTAGAAGGATGATTCGAAAACCAACATACTAAGAATGAAATTATTATCCTTTAACTACCAAGCAACAGAGTTGCTAGCAGTATTGATTTCACACATCATGATTCACTTGTCGGCACTCCGGCTGCAACAACACGGAACCGAGGAATGAACAATGATGGCAAGAAGTATCACTGTACCAAGAGTTCATAGGATGGGGTGAAATTCCTATAACAATCCCGATATAAAGATGGTAATACTTCAGGGTAAAACAGGATCAAAGGCTGGATTAGCAATTTGATCTGCGGAGCACAACTTCTTTGACCCAATCCTGGATATGGAATAGGTACTGGAGTTTGTTTCTCCTAGTCATTCTGCGATAGAATGGCTTGACGGACCACAAGAGTATTAGGCATCGATAAACGAACGCACGCATACTCTTGACTATCAATTGATAGACGAGGGTCAGAATGCAACTAAAGAGATCAACTCAAAGGATCATATAATTTTCTGAGTTGTGGACGCATAGATTAGTATGTCGAACCAAGTTCAACATGTTTCTTCCGGATAACCCATGCAGAAAGGTAGAACTGGCAGAGTCACGATTTATGAATGGAGAACTCCTCAAGAGTACTCTAATTGTGATCTTTTGATCCAATAAACATCTGCCATAAGCGGTTCATAGTATTTGGAAGAAGGAAATACCACGGACCTCGAGGACTATCGCAAAGTTACTAATATCCTGAAGGAACTAGCAAACACTATCAACATGAAGTAAGTAGAGTGAATCTCGGGTTCAAAGCTCAAGGAGTAGAATACCTACTACTAAGTAGCATCACGGGATGCTTTCGAGACTGATGGCCAGAATCATCACACTGGGAACACAATCATGGCTAAATTACTAGATGATCCCCTAAGACACCCAGGGTCATAATAATATCTCCAACATATACGCCGAGGTAACAAAGTACCTCAACTCACCGATTAGTGTGGTTAATCTGGCCCAAAGGAACATCGGAACGGAAGGAAGGGATTTTGCAAATGCTTCAGACTATTTAGAAACCTGGGATGACTCGGACGGCATAACGGCTGTAAATGCTCAGAAAAGACTTGAGACATTCACAAAAATGGTGGCATAACCACTCAGAAGCACAATATCAAGGTTTCGAGATCAATAATTAACATACAGAGGTAGAAACTGAACTGAGGCTTAAATCCAACAAACTTATAAGTCTACTGATTAGTAACACGTGATCCTAATAAAAAGAAGAGATAGCCTAGTTCTTAATCCCCGTAGAAAAGATAAGATGACTCAGATCAGAAGGCATAAGGTATAAGGAGTAAAAAGAGCCTTACGTTCCATCCCACAATCAATTCCCTTATATAACTAAGAATTTCTAGACTCAACTTCGACCAGTTTGGCTTGGTAAACCTAGAGGCAGTCAAGCTCTGATACCAACGCTGTCAGGACCCCGACTCAATGCCACATCGATCTAGCATGTAACACCTCATATCACTTTGCGGCCTCACGCACGGTATTCCCACGGGTGTCGCCTTACCTTAGCCCGGGACCGTTTGCGCCTTTTGGCACACGTATATGACAGTGTCGCTAGCATCCATATGATAAGAAGCCCGGGCTGACATGGCTAGTCGTAGACCCAAAGTGGCACAGACTTACAGGGACAGGCATCCATGACCCAGCATCGAACGTGTCGGTCATCAGCAAATGGATCCAGGCTGTAGCACTGGGCTAGCAGGACTCCGGTGAACCGGGCTGTAGCGGGCTAGCAGGACTCCGGTATTCATCGCGTGACATTTCCCCGAAGGGACAGACACAGGAACGAAGAAGGACACATGCCGGCCAGCCTAAATGTTCCGGAGCAGTAGCAAGCTACCATGGCTCGTTGGAAACACTAGGAGACATTTCCCGGTAAGAGAGGCTACTAAAGATGAACAACTAGATAGTCAGATCCCACACATACCAAGCATTTCAATAACATACACACAATATGCTCGATATGTGCAATACAACATGGCATCACAAAATGACTCTACGACTCAAGTAATTTATTCAATAGGCTCCGAGGAGCGAGACATTACAAACATGGGTCTCATGACCCAACAATCAGAGCATACAAATCAAAGCACAAGCGGAAGCTATCATGTCTGAGTACAGACATCTATAAATGAAAACAGGCTGAGAAGCCTGACTATCTATCAGATCCTGCCGAGGGCACAAGATCGTAGCTGAGGTATCAAGCTAAACGTCGAAGTCCAAGCGGAACTACTAGTGAGACTGAAGTCTCTCTGCAAAAAACATAAAATAGGCAAACGTGAGTACAAATGTACCCAGCAAGACTTACATCAGAACTAACTACATATGTATCATTATCAACAAAGGGGTGGTGGGGTTTAACTGCAGCAAGCCAGCTTTGACTCGATGGCTATCCTAAACTACGACTGCAAGCGACTCTTTTGAGGTGGCGCACACGAGTCCACATTTTCACCATATCAATACACTACTATGGATCCGCTCCCGTCTCCCTACGAGAACGCCATCCATAGCACTCACGCTTATCTTGCGTATTTTAGAGTATCCACTTTCACTTGTATATGAACTATGCAAGGGGTCCACGTTTCCATATCCGAGGAATCCGGCTATTCGAATAGATGATGTTAACCCTGCAGGGGTGTACTTCTTCACACACGCTTTCGCCACTTACCGCCCTGTACACGTCATGTACCTCGGCAACCTCCAAGCGGAAGCCGGGCGAGGGAGTCGGCCACGACCTGACTAACCGAACAAGTCTCTAGTCCAGGTTTATCGCCTATTCAGGTTCCATCCGCAAGGAGATCCAGCCGGGGTGTCGCTTACGGCCCCAAACGATGTGTGCAGGGTTCCCAAGCCCACCAACCGGGTGCCACTTGGTACACCGTGCCACGGTGCCTAGTCTGTCCCAAGCCCACCTGTACCGGGTGCCACTTGGTAGACTACTAACACTACCTACAAACACCAGAAACTAGTTGCGACTCCTGTACAGAGATCAAGTTGATTAATAAGTCGAGAGAGCTTGGAGCGCCCGGAGCCCAATGTGTGGTAGTAACTGATCATGGATCACAAACACAGAACTCAGTTCCTGAGGACGGCTGCAATGAGACAACCCACCATGTACTCCTACATGGCCTCTCACCGCTACCTTTACCAAATCGTGTTCACACACTTAGCTCACACACAGTAGGACAGGTTCACACGCCTCTGATTCATCCCCGATGAATCAGACCTGACTCAACTCTAAGCAATAGCAGGCATGACAAACAAACATGAATGAGTAGGCACATCAGGGCTCAAATAACTCCTACTCATGCTAGTGGGTTTCATCTATTTACTGTGGCAATGACAGGTCATGCAAAGGATAAAGGGGTTCAGCTACCGCAACAAGTAACAGATGAATCGGTGTTGTCCTAATGCAGTAAAAGAGAGCAGGAGCGAGAGAGTAGGATTGTATCGGAATGAACAAGGGGGTTTTGCTTGCCTGGCACTTCTGAAGATAACATTGAGTCTTCATCAGTGTCAACGATCACAACGTCGGAACATCCTCTACTGGGAGGGAACAGATACCGGCAACAAAGAAGAAATACAATCAATGCAATGCACAATATGATGCATGCTCATGACATGGCAATATGAATGTGTTTTGGGCTAATGCAACTAGCAACAGATTAAATGAAGTTGGTTTGAATACAAGATTCAAATTAAACTCCATATATGGTTATTTAAATGCCCTTTATTTGATTTGTGCTAAACAGCAGCTATAAGTTGTTCTAGCATGCATGAAAATGGTACAGATGGATTCCTTGAATTTTTCTGATAATTTTTCATATATAAATTATTTAATTTGGAGTTACGGTTAATTTTCTATGAATTTTAGAAGTTTATACAATTTTCTAGAATTTTCTGATTTATTTTAAATCCAGAAAATCATTTAATGCGTCAGCATGACATCACCTTGACGTCAGCAGGTCAACAGGGCGCCTCCAGGTCAAACCTGACCTGTGGGACCCATATGTCAGCGTCACAGGTTAAACAGGGAGGGTTTATTTTAGTTTGATTAAGGATTAAGCACTAGGGCCCACATGTCAGTGGCTCTGGGGTTAGATTAGGTGGTGATTAGCTTAAGCTAATCACCTGATGGCGGGGGCCCACCTGTCAGTGTCAGCAGAGGGGGTAGTTAAAATAAAATAACTAACTAATTAACAGGGGGGGGGCTGGCCCCACCTGTCATCGACACAGGGGAGGGTCCCGTCGGGGTCAAGTGGTCAAACCCACCGGCGTTTAGCCGCCGGCGGGGTCAAACGGGGCGGAGGAGCTGCGGGTTTTGCGCTCCGGCGTCCAAACGGACGGAGGAGACCACCTACGGGCAGCTGGTGATCCAGCGCGTCGAGTGGTGTAGTCAGTTATGCCGGGGGCGACCTAAATCGACGGCGGCGAGCTCGGTTGCGGCCGCCGGAGTTCGGGCGATCTCGGGGTCGGGGTTAGGGAGCACGGCAGGAGGAGCTGGGGCGTGCTACGGACTCCTGAGATCACGGTGAGCACGTCAGTGGGCTCGGATACGAGCTGGGGTGGCTGTGGCCACGGCCACGCCATGGCCGGCGGCGAGAGATTCTCGGGCAAAGTGGTGGGGCTAGCTAGAGAGGGAGGTGGGGCACGGGGAGAGGGGGAATCGGGTCGAGGGCTCACCGTGGTTCTTCTGGTGCTGCTGGCGAGGCAGGGGAGGCACGGGGTCCGGCGAATCGACGGAGGGGAGCTTCGGTGGCCGGCGACGGAACGGCGATGGTGACGGCGTTGCAGGGCTTCCGGAGGGCCGTGGGTCGGTGGGGAGGAAGGAGGGGGTCGAGTCGGAGCTCCCTGGGGCGTCGGTGAGGCGTGGGGAGCACGGTGGCTGCGGCAATCGGCGTCGGTGGCGGCGGCTCCGCTCGGGTCCGAGGTGCGGAGCGAGAGGGAGAGCAGGAGGAGGGGATGAGCAGGGGAGGGAGTTGAGAGAGGCCTGAGGGGGTGCGTGGCATCCTTAGCCGATCCGGGGCGGGGCGGCAAGCAGGAGGTGGCTCGGGCGCGTGCGCGCGCGCTCCGGCCACGCGCCTCTGTCCTACTGTCCCGAGGAGGAAGACGACAGGGAGGCTGTGGTGGTGGGCTGGGCCAGCGGGAGGAGCTGGCCAGCTGGGCCGGCTACAGGTAAGTGGCCCAGGTAGTCTCTCTCTCTCTCTCTTTTCTAATTATTTCAGTTTTCTATTTTGCAGGTTTGTTTTGAATTTGGTTTTGAAACCAATTCAATTTATTTTGCTTCTGACAATATTTTTAGGAGCTAAAAGAATTAAAACAATGCTCCACAAAATATTTCAGAATTATTGGACCTATATTTATTTAATAGTAGATATAAATCCAATTCAAATAATTATTGCTTTAATTCAAATGCCCAAATTAAATGTTTCTGAGACACCAAAATTATTGGTTTGGATTTTACCTCTTGCCAATATTTCCAGAGGATATCAGGAACATTTTCTCGGACACATTTGAGAAGATTTAATTGTTGGTTATTTTTAGAGGTTTCTGAGGCTTTTGAGAATTCCTCAATTCAAATTTCATTTGAATTTAGACATGATGCAGCAAGAGGTCTAGCCTAGTGCATTACCAGAAGCTAGGGATGTGACAGTTCCCCATAAGGGGAGTCCTACTAGGACTACAAGTCCTAGTAGGATTCCACCAAGAGGGAGAGACGGGGAAGGAAGGAGAGGGAGAGGGAGATAGAAAGGGGGGCATCCCCCCTTCCCTAGTCCAATTCGGACACAAGGGGGAGGGGGAGTGCGGCTCGCCCTGGCCGCCCCTCTCTCTCTCTCCACCAAGGACCATGAGGCCCATTAGTTCCCCCGGAGAGTTCGGATAACCCTCCAGCACTCCGGTTTTATCCAAAACTTTTCTGGAACACTTCCGATGTCCGAATATAGTCGTCATATATATCAATCTTTATGTCTCTACCATTTCGAGACTCCTCGTCATGTCCGTGATCTCATCCGGGACTCCGAACAAACTTCGGTCATCAAAAACACATAACTCATAATACATATTGTCATCGAACGTTAAGCATGCAGACCCTACGGGTTTGAGAACTATGTAGACATGACCGAGACACCTCTCCGGTCAATAACCAATAGCGGAACCTGGATGCTCATATTTGCTCCTACATATTATATGAAGATCTTTATCGGTCAAACCGCATAACAACATACGTTGTTCCCTTTGTCATAGGTATGTTACTTGCCCGAGATTCGATCATCGGTATAATCATACCTTGTAACATCCCAAATTTCCTATTTGGCATGTTATACATAGGTCATCCATGCATATCATATTTTATAGCTTTCTCGTTTGCCGTCCTCGAAATCCTAAGCAACTCAAGGACCCGCGGAGAGAGTTGGGGATTTTTCGATTTTCATATTTCATTTTTATCAAATATTGGAGACGAGGATTTTTTATTTTAATTATTTTTCTCTCCGGAAAATATTTCATTTTAAATAAATAAATGAGAGGAGATAATATGACTTCTCCAAAATAATTGAAATATCGGAGGAAAAATGTTAAAATCATTATTTGGTTTTTATTTGATTTTATTTGGAATTTTATTTACCCTAGAAAAATTTGCATGTTTTAAAAATTGCATTTTAGGGGCCAAGGAAAGTTCATCTCTTTCTAAATATTCCATTTAGACGGAGAAAACTTGTTTTGGAATTTTTAGATTTTTATTTATTTTCCTAGGATTTTTCTAAGTCGGTGGAACGTTTAAAAAAAACCCGCGCCCGACCGGGCCAAGGGCCCAACCAGGCCGGCCTGCCTCGCCGCCGCCTCCCCGCGCGCGCCACCGTGCGCCGCACGGACGCCGAGGGGAGTCCGAGCCGGACTCCTCCCCAGGCGCCCCCTTCCCCAAGCCGGAGCCGCACCCCCCCTCCTTAAATACCGCCGCCCGCCGCCCTCACCACCACCCGCCACCACCGTCGCCGCCTCCCGCCCGC
>NC_057801.1:243126060-243225106 GCF_018294505.1 Triticum aestivum
CCTCGCCGAGCCCCCCGAAGTCGCCCTCCCAGCCGGACGACCTCGCCGGAGGTAGCCGCCCCGTCGCCGGGTTTTTTTTATTAAAACCCCTTCGGGTTTTTTTGAGAAAACCCTAGTTCATTTTTTTATATAGATCGGTTTTATTCTCCGGTTTATTTACTTAGCGAGCGTTCGCTCGTTCGTTCGTTTTAACGAACGTGTTCGTCGTATAGTTTCTGCTAACAGACGTCCGTTCGTTTAGCCGTTCGTCGTTTTTCTTTTTATCGGATTTATTCCTCGATTATTCTGATCGCGATTTCTGACCTGATGTTCGAACCAGTTTATCTTTTCACTTGTTTATCGGAATCAGGCGATTCAAGCGCCTGGAGTTTCATCTCGAAACCCTCTTTCCGAATAATCAACTCAAACAAGTTTTTGTCTCTGTAAAATTTGACCCTAATTCAGATTAGTAAACAGATCTTATTTCTTTCGCCGTTTGAGTTTCGTTGTTCCGTTTGATTTGATTATTTTGGTGAACCGGAGTTCTTAAGTTGAACTTTCTGGTCAAACTCTTTTTGGAGTTTTACTTGTGCATCTTTGCTAGTTGCTTATGTATGTGTTGTTTGTTTGCGATAGAATTCCTGAAGTGCGAAGCATGTTACTACGAGCCTCTAGGATTCACGGATCGTCAGCAAGGCAAGTAACACATTGATCATACTCTTTTCATACCCAGTTTTTTTGCATTAGTTTCAACCCTCAAACTTTGCATGGTTAGGATGTCATTAATTTGTGGGTTGGGAAGTAGTTGCTGAGGTAGAACCTATTGCCCTGTTCATTATCAAACCCTTGGGAGTTACTTCTACACGTTGCTTATTTTGCCATGCTATGCTCGTAGACGTGGTTTGGGTTTGAGTGTATCCATGATAGATGTGAGGTTTTAATTACTGGTTTACTTAAGGTGGCAAATTAAATACACATCTGGGTGGATTGAGGCACCTGGGGTACCCAGCGTTGTCTGTTTTATTTTTGGAAATCCCGGGGTATCCGTGTGATCTTCTTATGGACCGCCACCCAGGCTCAAAGGGAACTGAGTTTATTCATGCTAGAAACTTCCATGTGCAGCCACAAGCTATTATGGGCTCTAGCATAGTTAAGTAAGTTACGTGAAGCTCTTGAAGAGGTAGATCAACAGGTAGTGGGTTTTGTAGGTTTGGTATGGTCTACCCGGAGTAGAGAGTTAATGTTTCTGAAAGACTATGACTCGGTCATCCGTTTCTCAAACACCATGTCATGCGAGAAATCCAACGGAGGCGATCGAGTCTTGTGGGGAAAAGTGCACAAACCTCTGTAGAGTGTACAATCTAATCATGGTTAGCCGTGTCCCCAGTTATGGAAAATTCGGACTGTCTAGTACTTGAGTATTCACATGTATCTCATCACTCTAAATTAATATTGCTGGGATGTTAATTATCTTAATTGGGATTAAGTTGGGGTTATACCTTCTCAATGATGTTTCAACCACCATGATAGTTAAATTAAAATATATTCCTTTGTTGTAGGGAAAAATTGGCTTTTCGCAAAAACTATAACCATAGAGCTTTCCACCAGCCAAATATGCATGTAGTGGTAGATTATTCTGTTATTGCTCTATTGTGTTACATTGCCAGCATATTCCATGTGCTGACCCGTTCTCGGGATGCAACGTATTATGTTGCAGACTTTTCAGACGAGGAATAAGGTTCGATAGGTCGTTGCCGTGCAGCTCAGCTATGCCATTGGAGTTGATGGACTCACTTTATCTTCCAAGCCTTCCTCTGTTATCGTATTAGGTGGCCTTAAGCCATATTATTGTAATAAGTTCTCTTTTGAGACATTCGATGTAATAAGTGTGTGATTTCTACTCTGTTATAAATCCTTCGAGTACTGTGTGTGTCAGCATTACCGATCCAGGGATGACACGGAAGCACAGAGACTTGACCATCTGAGGTCGGGTCGCTACATACCTAGTTCAATATCATTGCCGGCAAGTCTCTTTACTCATTCCGTAATACTTCATCCCGCAACTAACTCATTAGTTACAATGCTTGCAAGGCTTATAGTGATGAGCATTACCGAGAGGGCCCAGGGATACCTCTCCGAAACATAGAGTGACAAATCCTAATCTCGATCTATGTCAACCCAACAAACACCTTCGCAGACACCCGTAGAGCATCTTTATAATCACCCATTTACGTTGTGACGTTTGGTAGCACACGAAGTGTTCATCCGATATTCGGGAGTTGCATAATCTCATAGTTTGAGGAACATATATAAGTCATGAAGAAAGCAGTAGCAATGAAACTGTAACGATCATAATGCTAAGATAACGGATGGGTCATGTCCATCACATCATTCTTCTAATGATGTGATCCCTTTCATCAAATGATAACACATGTATATGGTTAGGAAACATAACCATCTTTGATTAACGAGCTAGTCAAGTAGAGGCATACTAGGGACACTATGTTTTTGTTGGAAATATGCCCTAGAGGCAATAATAAATTAGTTATTATTATATTTCCTTGTTCATGATAATCGTTTATTATCCATGCTATAATTGTATTGATAGGAAACTCAGATACATGTGTGGGTACATAGACAACACCATGTCCCTAGTAAGCCTCTAGTTGACTAGCTCGTTGATCAATAGATGGTTACGGTTTCCTGACCATGGACATTGGATGTCATTGATAATGGGATCACATCATTAGGAGAATGATGTGATGGACAAGACCCACTCCTAAGCCTAGCACATAGATCGTGTAGTTCGTATGCTAAAGCTTTTCTAATGTCAAGTATCATTTCCTTAGACCATGAGATTGTGCAACTCCCGGATACCGTAGGAATGCTTTGGGTGTACGAAATGTCACAATGTAACTGGGTGGCTATAAAGGTGGACTACAGGTATCTCCGAAAGTATCTGTTGGGTTGGCACGAATCGAGACTGGGATTTGTCACTCCGTGTAAACAGAGAGGTATCTCTGGGCCCACTCGGTAGGACATCATCATAATGTGCAAAATGTGACCAAGGGGTTGATCACGGGATGATGTGTTACGGAACGAGTAAAGAGACTTGCCGGTAACGAGATTGAACAAGGTATCGGTATACCGACGATCGAATCTCGGGCAAGTACAATACCGTTAGACAAAGGGAATTGTATACGGGATCGATTGAGTCCTTGACATCGTGGTTCATCTGATGAGATCATCGTGTAACATGTGGGAGACAACATGGGTATCCAGATCCCACTGTTGGTTATTGACCGGAGAACGTCTCGGTCATGTCTACATGTCTCCCGAACCCGTAGGGTCTACACACTTAAGGTTCGATGACGCTAGGGTTGTAAAGGAAGTTTGTATGTGGTTACCGAATGTTGTTCGGAGTCCCGAATGAGATCCCAGATGTCACGAGGAGTTCCGGAATGGTCCGGAGGCAAAGATTTATATATGGGAAGTCCTATTTTGGCCACCGGAAAATGTTTGGGATTTTTCGGTATTGTACCGGGAAGGTTCTAGAAGGTTCCGAAGTGGGGCCCACCTGCATGGGGGACCCACATGAACGTGGGTAGTGGGGTCAAGGCCCCACACCCCTAGTCTAGGCGCACCAAGATCCCCCCTTAGAAGGAATAAGATCATATCCCGAAGGGATAAGATCGAGATCCCTAAAAAAGGGGGATAACAATCGGTGGGGAAGGAAATGATGGGATTTCTTTTCTCCCACCTTTGCCAACGCCCCAATGGACTTGGAGGGCAAGAAACCAGCCCCCTCCACCCCTATATATAGTGGGGAGGCGCATGGGAGCTACACGCTTCCCCTGGCGCAGCCCTCCCCTCTCCCAAGTACTCCTCTCCCGCGGTGCTTGGCGAAGCCCTGCAGGATTGCCACGCTCCTCCATCACCACCACGCTGTCGTGCTGCTGCTGGACGGAGTCTTCCCTAACCTTCCCTCTCACCTTGCTGGATCAAGGAATGGGAGACGTCACCGGGCTGTACCTGTGTTGAACGCGGAGGTGCCGTCCGTTCGGCACTAGGATCTCCAGTGATTTGGATCACGACGAGTACGACTCCTTCAACCCCGTTCTCTTGAACGCTTCCGCTTAGCGATCTACAAGGGTATGTAGATGCACTCTCCTTCCCCTGGTTGCTAGTCTCTCCATAGATAGATCTTGGTGTTGCGTAGAAAATTTTGAATTTCTGCTACGTTCCCCAACAGTGGCATCATGAGCTAGGTCTATTGCGTAGATTCTTTGCACGAGTAGAACACAAAGTAGTTGTGGGCGTTGATTTTGTTCAATATGCTTACCGTTACTAGTCCAATCTTGTTTCGACGGTATTGTGGGATGAAGCGGCCTGGACCGACCTTACACGTACTCTTACGTGAGACAGGTTCCACCGATTGACATGCACTTGGTGCATAAGGTGGCTAGCGGGTGCCAGTCTCTCCCACTTTAGTCGGAACGGATTCGATGAAAAGGGTCCTTATGAAGGGTAAATAGCAATTGGCATATCACGTTGTGGTTTTGCGTAGGTAAGAAACGTTCTTGCTAGAAACCCATAGCAGCCACGTAAAACATGCAACAACAATTAGAGGACGTCTAACTTGTTTTTGCAGGGTATGCTATGTGATGTGATATGGCCAAGAAGAATGTGATGAATGATATGTGATGTATGAGATTGATCATGTTCTTGTAATAGGAATCACGACTTGCATGTCGATGAGTATGACAACCGGCAGGAGCCATAGGAGTTGTCTTTATTTATTGTATGACCTGCGTGTCATTAAACAACGCCGTGTAATTACTTTACTTTATTGCTAACCGGTAGCCATAGTAGTAGAAGTAATAAGTTGGCGAGACAACTTCATGGAGACACGATGATGGAGATCATGATGATGGAGATCATGGTGTCATGCCGGTGACGATGATGATCATGGAGCCCCGAAGATGGAGATCAAAAGGAGCAAAATGATATTGGCCATATCATGTCACTATTTGATTGCATGTGATGTTTATCATGTTTATGCATCTTGTTTACTTAGAACGACGTAGTAAATAAGATGATCCATTACAACAATTTCAAGAAGTGTTCTCCCCTAACTGTGCCCCGTTGCTAAAGTTCGTCGTTTGGAAGCACCACGTGATGATCGGGTGTGATAGATCCTTACGTTCACATACAACGGGTGTAAGACAGTTTTACACATGCAAAACACTTAGGGTTAACTTGATGAGCCTAGCATGTACAGACATGGCCTCGGAACACAGAGACCGAAAGGTCGAGCATGAGTCGTATGGAGGATACGATCAACATGAAGATGTTCACCGATGATGACTAGTCCATCTCACGTGATGATCGGACACGGCCTAGTTGACTCGGATCATGTAATCACATAGATGACTAGAGGGATGTCTATCTGAGTGGGAGTTCATAAGATGAACTTAATTATCCTGAACATAGTCAAAAGATCTTTGCAAATTATGTCGTAAGCTCGCGCTTTAGTTCCACTATTTAGATATGTTCCTAGAGAAAATATAATTGAAAGTTGACAGTAGCGATTATGCGGATAGTAGAAAGCTTATGTCCTTAATGCACCGCTCAGTGTGCTGAACCCCAAATGTCGTTTGTGGATGTTGCGAACATCAGACATACACGTTTTGATAACTACGTGATAGTTCAGTTAAACGGTTTAGAGTTGAGGCACCAAAGACGTTTTCGAAACATCGTGGAACATATGAGATGTTTCGAGGGCTGAAATTGAGATTTCAGGATCGTGCCCATGTCAAGAGGTATGAGACCTCCGACGATTTTCTTAGCCTGCAAACTAAGGGAGAAAAGCTCAATCATTGAGCTTGTGCTCAGATTGTCTGAGTGCAACAATCACTTGAATCGAGTGGGAGTTGATCTTCCAGATGAGATAGTGATGTTTCTCCAAAGTAATTGCCACCAAGCTGCTGGAGCTTCGTGATGAACTATAACATATCAAGGATAGATATGATGATCCTTGAGGTATTCACGATGTTTGACACCGCGAAAGTAGAAATCAAGAAGAAGCATCAATTGTTGATGGTTGGTGAAACCACTAGTTTCAAGAAGGGCAAGGGCAAGAAGGGATACTTCATGAAATGGAAAATCAGCTGCTGCTCCAGTGAAGAAACCCAAGGTTGAACCCAAACCCGAGACTAAGTGCTTCTATGATAAGGGGAATAGTCACTAGAGCGAAATTACCCTAGATACTTGGTAGATGAGAAGGCTGGCAAGGTCGATAGAAGTATATTGGATATACATTATGTTAATGTGTACTTTACTAGTAATCCTAGTAGCACCAGGGTATTAGATACCGGTTCGGTTGCTAAGTGTTAGTAACTCGAAATAAAAGCTACGGAATAAACGGAGACTAGCTAAAGGTGAGCTAACGATATGTGTTGGAAGTGTTTCCAAGGTTGATGTGATCAAGCATTGCACGCTCCCTCTACCATCGAGATTTGGTGTTTGCGTTGAGCATAGACATGATTGGATTATGTCTATCGCAATACGGTTATTCATTTAAGGAGAATAATGGTTACTCTATTTATTTGAATAATACCTTCAATGGTCTTGCACCTAAAGAAATGGTTTATTGAATCTCGATCGTAGTGATACACATTTTCATGCCAAAAAGATATAAGATAGTAAAGATAGTACCACTTACTTGTGGCACTGCCATGTAAGTCATATTGGTGTAAAACGCATGAAGAAGCTCCATGTTGATGGATCTTTGGACTCACTCATTTTTGAAAAGTTTGAGACATGCGAACCATGTCTATTTGTGTATATGCATGAAGAAACTCCATGCAGATGGATCGTTTGGACTCACTTGATTTTGAATCACTTGAGATATGCAAATCATACCACATGGGCAAGATGACTAAAAAGCCTCGTTTTCAGTAAAATGGAACAAGATAGCAACTTGTTGGAAGTAACATATTTTGATGTGTGAAGTCCAATGAGTGCTGAGGCATGCAGTGAATATCGTTATGTTCTTACTTCACAGATGATTCGAGTAGATGTAGAGTATATTTACTTGATGAAACACAAGTCTGAATTATTGAATGGTTCAAGTAATTTCAGAGTGAAGTTGAAGATCATCGTGACAAGAGGATGAAATGTCTATGATATGATCATAGAGATGAGTATCTGAGTTACGAGCTTTGGCACGCAATTAAGACATTGTGGAAATTGTTTCACAATTAATACCGCCTGGAACACCATAGTTTGATGGTGTGTCCGAACATCATGGTTGCACCCTATTGGATATGGTGCGTACCATGATGTCTCTTATCGAATTACCACTATCGTTTATGGGTTATGCATTAGAGACAACTACATTCACTTTAAATAGGGCACCACGTAATTCCGTTGATATGACACCGTATGAACTATGGTTTAGAGAAACCTAAGCTGTCATTTGTTAAAAGTTTGGGGCTGCGACGCTTATGTGAAAAGTTTCAGGTTGATAAGCTCGAACCCAAAGCGGATAAAATGCATCTTCATAGGACACCCAAAACAGTTGGGTATACCTCCTAATTCAGATCCGAAAGCAATAGGGATTGTTTCTTGAATCGGGTCCTTTCTCGAGGAATGTTTGTCTCGAAAAGTTGAGTGGGAGGATGGTGGAGACTTGATATGGTCATTGAACCGTCACTACAACTAGTGTGTAGCAGGGCACAGGAAGTTGTTCCTATGGCACCTACACCAATTGAAGTAGAGGCTTATGATAGTGATCATGAAACTTCGGATCAAGTCACTACCATACCTCGTAGGGTGACAAGGATGTGTACTGTTTCAGAGTGGTACAATAATCCAGTCTTGAAGGTCATGTTGCTAGACAACAATGAACCTATGAGCTATGGAGAAGCGATGGTGGGCCCAAATTCTGACAAATGGTTAGAAGCCATGAAATCCGAGATAGAATCCATGTATCAGAACAAAGCATGGACTTTGGTGGACTTGCCCAATGATCGGCAAGCCATTGAGATAAATGGATCTTTAAAGACGGACGTGGATGGTAATGTCACCATCTATGAAGCTCGACTTGTGGCGAAGAGTTTTTCACAAGTTCAAAGAGTTGACTATGATGATATTTTCTCATCCGTAGCGATGCTTAAGTCCGTCAGAATCATGTTAGCATTAGCTGCATTTATGAAATCTGGCAGATGGATGTCAAAACGAGTTTCCTTACCAGCTTTCGTAAGGAAAGATTATATATGATACAATCAGAAAGGTTTTGTCGATCCTAAGGATGCTAAAAGGTGTGCTAGCTCTGGCGATCCTTCTAAGGACTAGAGTAAGCATCTCAGAGTTGGAATATGCACTTTGATAAGATGATCAAAGAATTTTGGTTTATACAAAGTTTATGAGAAACTTGTATTTCCAAAGAAGTGAGTGGGAGCACTATAGAATTTCTGATGAGTATATGTTGTTGACATATTGTTGATCAGAAATGATGTAGAATTTCTGGAAAGCATATAGGGTTATTTGAAAAGTGTTTTTCAATGGATAACCTGGATTAAGCTACTTGAACATTGAGCATCAAGATCTATGAGGATAGATCAAAAAACGCTAAATGGTACTTTCAAATGAGCACATACCTTGACATGATCTTGAAGGTGTTCAAGATGGATCAGTCAAAGAAGGAGTTCTTGCCTGAGTTGTAAGGTATGAAGTTAAGAGTTAAAGCTCGACCACGGGAGAAGAGAGAGAAAGGATGAATGTCGTCCCCTATGCTTCAGACATAGGCTCTATAGTATGCTATGCTGTGTACCGCACCTGATGTGTGCCTTGCTACATATCTGGCAAGAGGGTACAAAGGTGATCAAGGAGTGCATCACCAGATAGCGGTCAAAATTATCCTTAGAGGAATAAGGATATGTTTCTCGATTATGGAGGTGATAAAGAGTTCGACGTAAAGGGTTACGTTGATGCAAGCTTTAACACCTATCCGAATGACTCTGAGTAGCAAACCAGATACGTATAGTGGAGCAACCATTTGGAATAGCTCCAAGTAGAGCGTGGAAGCAACATTTACAATATGACCTAGAGATTTGCAAAGTACATACGGATCTGAATGTTGCAGACCCGTTAACTAAAACCTCTCTCACAAGCAAAACATGATCAAACCCCAGAACTCATTGAGTCTTAATCACATGATGAACTAGTTTAATCACACTAGTAAACTCTTTGGATGTTGGTCACATGGCGATGTGACCTGTGAGTGTTAATCACATGGCGATGTGAACTAGATTATTAACTCTAGTGCAAGTGGGAGACTGTTGGAAATATGCCCTAGAGGCAATAATAAATTAGTTATTATTATATTTCCTTGTTCATGATAATCGTTTATTATCCATGCTATAATTGTATTGATAGGAAACTCAGATACATGTGTGGGTACATAGACAACACCATGTCCCTAGTAAGCCTCTAGTTGACTAGCTCGTTGATCAATAGGTGGTTACGGTTTCCTGACCATGGACGTTGGATGTCATTGATAACGGGATCACATCATTAGGAGAATGATGTGATGGACAAGACCCAATCCTAAGCCTAGCACAAAGATCGTGTAGTTCGTATGCTAAAGCTTTTCTAATGTCAAGTATCATTTCCTTAGACCATGAGATTGTGCAACTCCCGGATACCGTAGGAATGCTTTGGGTGTAACAAATGTCACAACGTAATTGGGTGGCTATAAAGGTGGACTACAGGTATCTCCGAAAGTATCTGTTGGGTTGGCACGAATCGAGACTGGGATTTGTCACTCCGTGTAAACGGAGAGGTATCTCTGGGCCCACTCGGTAGGACATCATCATAATGTGCACAATGTGACCAAGGGGTTGATCACGGGATGATGTGTTACGGAACGAGTAAAGAGACTTGCCGGTAACAAGATTGAACAAGGTATCAGTATACCGACGATCGAATCTCGGGCAAGTACAATACCGTTAGACAAAGGGAATTGTATACGGGATCGATTGAGTCCTTGACATCGTGGTTCATCCGATGAGATCATCATGGAACATGTGGGAGACAACATGGGTATCCAGATCCCGCTGTTGGTTATTGACCGGAGAACGTCTCGGTCATGTCTACATGTCTCCCGATCCCGTAGGGTCTACACACTTAAGGTTCGATGACGCTAGGGTTATAAAGGAAGTTTGTATGTGGTTACCGAATGTTGTTCGGAGTCCCGGATGAGATCCTGGATGTCACGAGGAGTTCCAGAATGGTCGGGAGCTAAAGATTTATATATGGGAAGTCCTATTTTGGCCACCGGAAAATGTTCGGGATTTTTCGGTATTGTACCGGGAAGGTTCTAGAAGGTTCCGAATTGGGGCCCACCTGCATGGGGGACCAACATGAACGTGGGTAGTGGGGTCAAGGCCCCACACCCCTGGTCAAGGCGCACCAACATCCCCCCTTAGAAGGAATAAGATCATATCCCGAAGGGATAAGATCGAGATCCCTAAAAAGGGGGATAACAATCGGTGGGGAAGGAAATGATGGGATTTCTTTCCTCCCACCTTTGCCAACGCCCCAATGGACTTGGAGGGCAAGAAACCAGCCCCCTCCACCCCTATATATAGTGGGGAGGCACATGGGAGATACACGCTTCCCCTGGCGCAGCCCTCCCCTCTCCCAAGTACTCCTCTCCCGCGGTGCTTGGCGAAGCCCTGCAGGATTGCCACGCTCCTCCATCACCACCACGCCGTCGTGCTGCTACTAGACGGAGTCTTCCCTAACCTCTCCCTCTCACCTTGCTGGATCAAGGCATGGGAGACATCACCGGGCTGTACGTGTGTTGAACACGGAGGTGCCGTCCGTTCGGCACTAGGATCTCCAGTGATTTGGATCACGACGAGTACGACTCCTTCAACCCCGTTCTCTTGAACGCTTCCGCTTAGCGATCTACAAGGGTATGTAGATGCACTCTCCTTCCCCTCGTTGCTAGTCTCTCCATAGATAGATCTTGGTGTTGCGTAGAAAATTTTGAATTTCTGCTACGTTCCCCAACAGTTTTGTCTATGTATTCACACATGTATCAAGTTTTCGGTTAATACAATTCTAGCATGAATAATAAACATTTATTATGATATAAGGAAATATAAATAACAACTTTATTATTGCCTCTAGGGCATATTTCCTTCATAGCCCTATGATCAATGTGTCATCTGTGCATATCTAAATTTTCAATTGGCTTTCGTATTTACTATTGATGGATGTAATTGTATATTCAGGAGGATGATGGTTGGGGGGTAGAAAGAGGAAGCCGGCCCAGTATGACCCGTATGATCAGAGGAAAGTGATGATGAAAAATATGAGGTAAGCCTACTTGAAATTTAGATTGTTCATTTAGTTCCTTTGACATGGTTTATCCATGAATCTATACTGGATTAATGTAACTCATTCATGTGTGTAGCATGATTCTAGAGAACAAGTGTACAAGGGTAACATCACGTCCTTCACAGAGGTGGTGAAGATCAAGGCCAAGGGAGTTGCTTCCTTCTACAACCGCAAGACCAAGAAGTGGCACTGCCCCTACTGCACCACCAAGCCAAAGCCAAGGGATGGCCGCTTCGATCACCTTCTGTCTCATGCAGAGGATGTAGCGAATCATGGAGAGGACTACATGATCAGGGGGCAGCATGCCGCCCTCGCGAAGGCCCTGACTCCGGCGTGATGTGATGATGTGATGCTGTGATGAACTAAATCTTTATCTTTATCTGTTGGGTTACTTTTGGTAAATTGAATCTGGTTGTTTATTGTAACGCCCCGAGACTGATGCTCGAGAAGTCTTCCAGATATTCCGGGTTTTGTCGTGTGATTTGTTTTGTTCGTTGCATTCATCATTGCATCATTTGCATATGAGGACTTACCGGAATTGTTATATGTTGTTCCTGGCCTCATTTAAACTTGCCTTGATGTGTTGTTCTTGTTTGCATCATCTCTTGCCATGAGTAGCTTCATGTAGCTTTGTCATGCATCATGCTTGTTGTGCATCATGCCTTGTTCATGTGTGGTGTGTTTACCATGTTGTGTGCTTCTTCTCGATAGTTCCCATTTCGTTGCGATCGTGAGGATTCGTTAGTCTATGCTTGGTTCGTCTTCGTGGCTTCATCTTCTTCATGGAATCGTTCTTCTTCCTTGCGGGATTTCAGGCAAGATGACCGCTACCCTGGATCTCACTCCTATCATTGCTATGCTAGTTGCTTCGTTTTATCGCTATGCTGCATTACCTATCATTTGCTCTTCAAGCCTCCCAAATTTCCATGAACCTCTAACCTTTGACACCCTTCCTAGCAAACCGTTGTTTGGCTATGTTACCGCTTTGCTCAGCCCCTCTTATAGCGTTGTTAGTTGCAGGTGAAGTTGAAGATTGCTCCATGGTGGACAGGGTTATGTTGGGATATCACAATATCTCTTATATTATTAATGCATCTATATATTTTGGTAAAGGGTGGAAGGCTCGGCCTTATGCCTGGTGTTTTGTTCCACTTTTGCCGCCCTAGTTTCCGTCATACCGGTGTTATGTTCCCGGATTTTGCGTTCCTAACGCGGTCGGGTGATTTATGGGACCCCCTTGACAGTTCGCTTTGAATAAGACTCGTCCAGCAAGGCCCAACATTGGTTTTACCATTTGCCTCACCTATTACCTTTTTCCCTTGGGAGTCACGCATCCCAAGGGTCATCTTTATTTTAGCCCCCCCGGGCCAATGCTTGTCTAAGTGTTGGTCCAAACTAGAGCCACTTGCAGCGCCACCTCGGGGAAACTTCAGGACTGGTTCTAGTTGTACGTAGTGCTTATCCGGTCATGGCCTGAGACGAGATACACGCGGCTACTATCAGGGTGTCGGCACGCCGGGAGGTCTTGCTGGTCTTGTTTTATTACTGTCGAAATGTCTTGTAGCCGGGATTCTGAGACTGATCGGGTCTTCCTGGGGAGAAGGAATATCCTTCGTTGATCGCGAGAGCTTATCATGGGCTAAGTTGGGACACCCCTGCAGGGTATAAACTTTCGAGAGCCATGCCCGCGGTTATGTGGCAGATGGGAATTTGTTAATGTCCTGTTGTAGATAACTTGACACTTGATCCGAATTAAAACGCATCAACCGCGTGTGTAGCCGTGATGGTCTCTTCTCGGCGGAGTCCGGGAAGTGAACACGGTTTCTGGGTTATGTCTGACGTAAGTAGGAGTTCAGGATCACCTCTTGAGCATTGCTATCTTCACGACCGTTCCTTTGTTTCTCTTCTCGCTCTCATTTGCGTATGTTAGCCACCATATATGCTTAGCCGCTGCTGCAACCTCACCACTTTACCCCTTCCTTTCCCATTAAGCTTTGCTAGTCTTGATACCCATGGTAATGGGATTGCTGACTCCTCGTGGCTCACAGATTACTACAACAACAGTTGCAGGTATAGGTTATGTGATGATCTTGACGCGAGAGCGATGTTGCTTGTTTTGGAGTTCTTCTTCTGCTTCTTTGATCAGGGGATAGGTTCTAGGTCGGTAGCCTTGGCTAGCAGGGTGGATATTGTGTGAGTTTCTGTTTATGATTCATCCGTAGTCGGATGTTGTTCTTGTATGTTGTATTGTTGTATTCATGTGACATTGTATGTATTGGATGTATCCCCACTATTATGTAATGTTGATGTAATGATATCCACCTTGCAAAAGCGTCTTCAAGATGCGCTTCTATCCTTGGTGGGACCTTCGAGTTCCTTTAGGATAGGGTCGCATCTTGGCTTGAAAATGATTGAAAGGGGGAATTGCACCGGTTGAATTAGATGGCTTGAATGAGATAACATTCTCCAAATCTTACCGGTGCATCATTCAAATACCCTCTAATCAGTTCATGATCTCTTCATTCTCATGTATCTAAATCACCTCAAGTATCTTCATTCGTTTTCCAATTCTTCCCGGTGAATCGTGCCTTTGCTACGTTCATTCTCAATTCTTACGGTGGTTCGTTCAGAATTTCTCTTCCTCCGCTATCATATCAAATATTCGTTGTTTCCAAATCTTACCGGTGGTTCCACCAATACCTTCCTCAAGTTTGCGCTATATCTCTATTTGTAATCATTTTTCAATGAGAATAAGTAGTATGCCAAATCCATTGTTTGTCATTGAGGGAGTCCTGGACTAGGGGGTGTCCGGACAGCCGGACTATCATCGTCCATCGGACTGCAAGACTACAAAGATACAAGATTGAAGACTCCGTCCCGTGTCCGGATGGGACTTTCCTTGGCGTGGAAGGCAAGCTTGGCGATATGGATATGTAGATATCCTACCATTGTAACCGACTCTGTGTAACCCTAGCCTCCTCCGGTGTCTATATAAACCGGAGGGCTTTAGTCCGTAGGACACAACATACATTACAACAATCATACCATAGGCTAGCTTCTAGGGTTTAGCCTCCTTGATCTCGTGGTAGATCCACTCTGGTACTACCCATATCATCAATATTAATCAAGCAGGACGTAGGGTTTTACCTCCATCGAGAGGGCCCGAACCTGGGTAAAACATCGTGTCCCTCGTCTCCTGTTACCATCCGCCTTGACGCACAGTTCGGGACCCCCTACCCGAGATCCCCCGGTTTTGACACCAACATTGGTGCTTTCATTGAGAGTTCCTCTTTGCCGTCACCGATAGGCCCAATGGCATCTTCAACCAACAACGCTGTCCAGGGTGAGACTTTTCTCCCCGGGCAGATCTTCGTATTCGGTGGCTTCACACTGCGGGCTAATTCACTTGGCCATCTGGAGCAGATCGAAAGCTACGCCCCTGGCCGTCAGGTCAGATTCGGAAGCCTAAACTTCACGGCCGATGTCCGCGGAGACTTGATCTTCGACGGACTCGAGCCACAGCCAAGCGCGCCGCACTGTGACGACGGGCATGATCTAGCTCTGCCGCCGAACAGTGCCTTGGTGGCCGCACACGAATCCGCTTCGGCCATTAGTCCGAAGCCGATCGCCCAGATCGAGGGCCGGTGGATAGACGCCGCCCTGGGGGCTTCAACATCCACGGCGATGGAGCCGAACACTAATCTTCTCCCCTGCGAAACTCGTGATTCCGAGGCGCCGGACTCCTTGCCGGACTCCGAACCTCCCGCGCCCCTACCAATCAATTCGGATTGGGCGCCGGTTATGGAATTCACCGCCGTGGACATCTTCCAACACTCGCCCTTTGGCGACATCCTAAACTCGCTAAAGCATCTCTCGCTATCGGGAGAGCCCTGGCCGGACTATGGCCAGGATGGTTGGGGTACGGACGACGAAGAAATTCAGAGCCCACCCACCACCCACTTTGTAGCCACTGTCGACGATCTAACCGACATGCTAGACTACGACTCCGACGACATCGACGCTATGGACGACGATGCCGGAGACGAACAGGAACCAGCGCCTACAGGGCACTGGAAGACCACCTCGTCATACGACATATATATGGTGGACACCCCAAAAGACGGGGACGGCGAAGAAGCAGCGGAGGCAGACTCTCTAAAGAAGTAGCCCAAACACCGGCGTCAGCGGCGCCGCTCCAAATCCCGCCACAACAAGAATGGAGATTCCGGCACAGGAGATAATAATACCCCAGAGAGTGCCGAAGACAATCCCCTCACGCAAGACTCAGCGCAGGAGGATGCAGAAGCAAGCCCTCACGAGAGGGCGGCAGACGAAGAGGTTGAGGATCATAACTATATGCCTCCCTCCGAAGACGAAGCAAGCCTCAACGATGACGAATTCGTCGTACCTTAGGATCCCGTCGAACAAGAGCGTTTCAAGCGCAGGCTTATCGCCATAGCAAACAGCCTAAAGAAAAAGCAGCAACAGCTTCAAGCTGATCAGGACCTGCTGGCCGATCGATGGACCGAGGTCCTTGCGGCCGAAGATTATAACTCGAACGCCCCTCCAAAAGTTACCCAAGACGCAAGCTGCTCCCCCGATTAGAGGAGGAAGCATACATACCTCTATCACCAGCGCACGATATGGCTGACCGACCACCCCGTGGTCGTGACAGAGAGGCATACAGGCCCTCAACCAAGACCGTCCCCCGGCATCGCTTCAAAAGTACGAAGCCAAGAGGGAACGCGCCGGACTTGCGAGACATATTGGAGGACAAAGCAAGGCAATCCAGATCCATCTACGGATCACGTGGGCGCCCCACGACCCATGACGAATACCGTCACGCCGGATACAATAACCCCGGCCGGGCCGAACACAGCAGACAGCGCTCTCTCGAGCTGCGTCGCGATATTGCTCAATACAGAGGCGCCGCACACCCGCTATGCTTCACTGACGAAGTAATGGATCATCAAATCCCCGAAGGGTTTAAACCCGTAAACATCGAATCTTACGATGGCACAACAGACCCCGAGGTTTGGATAGAAGATTATCTTCTCCACATCCATATGGCCCGCGGCGATGATCTCCACGCCATCAAGTATCTCCCGCTCAAGCTTAAAGGACCAGCTCGGCATTGGCTTAACAGCTTGCCCACAGAGTCAATTGGGTGTTGGGAGGACCTGGAAGCCGCATTCCTCGACAACTTCCAGGGCACATATGTGCGACCACCAGACGTCGATGACCTAAGCCACATTATTCAGCAGCCAGACGAATCGGCCAGACAATTCTGGACACGGTTCTAGACAAAGAAAAACCAAATCGTCGACTGTCCGGACGCAGAGGCCCTTGCAGCCTTCAAACATAACATCCGGGACGAATGGCTAGCCCAGCACCTGGGGCAGGAAAAGCCGAAATCTATGGCAGCCCTCACATCATTAATGACCCGCTTCTGCGCGGGAGAGGACAGCTGGCTAGCTCGTAGCAACAATCTCCGCAAAAATTCTGGCAGTCCGGATACCAAGGACAACAACGGCAGGTCACGTCGAAACAAAAACAAACGCCGCATTAATGGCGACGATAAGGAGGATACGGCAGTCAACGCCGGATTCCGAGGCTCTAAACCCGGTCAGCGGAAGAAGCCGTTCAATAGAACCACCGGCCGAACAATAGAGGACAGAAGGGTTTTCCCCCACAAGTGCGGACGGTGAACATGATTTACGCGACCCATATACCCAAGAGGGAGAGGAAATGCGCACTAAGGGACGTCTAAGCGATGGAGCCAGTCGCCCCGAAGTTCAATCCATGGTCCTCTTGTCCGATCACTTTCGATCGAAGAGACCATCCGACCAGCATACGCCATGGCGGATTCGCCGCATTGCTTTTAGACCCAATCGTCGATGGATTTCACCCATAGACCAGCATACGCCATGATGGACGGCGGTAGTAGCCTGAACCTGCTTTATCAGGATACAGTGCGCAAAATGGGCATAGACCCCTCAAGGATTAAACCTACAAAGACAACCTTTAAAGGTGTCATACCAGGAGTGGAAGCCAACTGTACAGGCTCAGTCACACTGGAAGTGGTCTTTGGATCCCCAGATAATTTCTGGAGCGAAGAGTTAATCTTCGACATAGTCCCGTTTCATAGCGGCTATCACGCTCTGCTCGGACGAACCGCGTTTGCAAAATTCAACGCGGTGCCGCATTATGCATACCTAAAGCTCAAGATGCCAGGCACTCGTGGAGTCATCACGGTCAATGGGAATACGGAACGCTCCCTCCGAACGGAGGAACATACAGCGGCTCTCGCGGCAGAAGTACAGAGCAGCCTTTTAAGGCAATTCTCGAGTCCGGCCGTTAAAAGGCTGGATACAGCAAAACGCGCCCGGAGCAATGCCAACCAAGACCACCTGGCGCGATCAGAGCACGCGTAGCAATGCGGCCCCAACCCTCGCCCACGCATGAGCGCAAGAATAACACTCCGCGTACATCATTACGCTTTGGAGATACCATGGGCACATGGGAAGGGGCACGATCGCAACGGACCCAGAGTGCGGTTCGACCACACCGGGGGCTCGCAAGTGTGCCCCCCTTTTTTATTTTTTATTTCTGTTCTTTGTGTACACAGGACTCCGTTAACCAGAGGCCCTGTCCGACGATGAACCTGCCGAACCCATGATGCAACAGTCAGGGACGAAAGAAGGCTGCGACGAACACTCAGGTGGTCTCAATTACGAGCATTAAATTCGATTATATACACCAAGTCCGCAGCTCACCCCTGAAGGGGGACATGTTTACTTAGTCCAAATCCCTTGCTTACCGCACTATTTGTATCAGTCCGCACTCATAGCAGACTTTCTTTCATAAATGCAGCACCTTTTTGATTGCAATTGCATTACCTTTTATATATATATGCTCATTACATGACATCTTGCACCCGTATATTTTGGTACGGCCGAATACGCCAGGGGCTTCTGTTCCCCAAATTATGGTGTGATAAAGTCCGAACACTTTCATAAGTGCGGCACCCTGAACTTATAGCATTATATGAATTGGCTCCGAATCATGCCTTGGGTCAATAGTTGGGTTTGCCCGGCTCCCACGTTTTGGTGCCTTACGTTCCGTTTTGTCGGCTAAGGTGGCACTGGGAGAACCACTGCGACTGCGCCCCGGTTGAGCCGGGCGAGCACCTCAGTGGAGAAAGCTAAAACTGACTGGCATGATAAGGCGAGAGACTGGTCGTTGTTTGAGAGGTTTTTTCGGGTCCTTAAAGACTCACGCCGCTTCGAGCGAAGTTCCGGACAATGTCCGACGAAGGCGTGGATAGCGCCCCGGATTCGGTCTTCCGAATACCAGGGGCTTCGCCGAAATTTAAAATTATAGAATTCTATGGCTAAGTGAGAGTGTTCAAGCATTATAAGTCTGGTTGCCTCGTTCGTTGTGTTGAGCGCCTCCCTAGATGGACCCAAAAATGGGAACAAGAGTGCTCAAGTTTATCCCGAACACCCCAGCACTCGTGGCTTGGGGGCCGAAGACAACGACTTGCCATCTCTCAGATTTTATAAATGGCCGCACAGAAGGTAATATTTTAAATTAAACAAGCGTTGCTCAACGCGCACATGAACAAAGTTTCAGCGCGCAGGATAATACATAACGAGTTTACTCAAAGATTACATTTCGGGGGCACTCATCCGCAATATCGTGGGCTCCCTTCAGGACAGTTTTATAATACATCTCGGGCATGCGATACTCCTTGCCCGGTGGCGGTGGGTCCGTGAGAAGCTTCTCCGCATCCAACTTGCCCCAATGCACCTTTGTGCGGGCAAGGGCCCGACGAGCACCTTCAATACAGGCGGAGCGCTTGATGACATCCACCCAGGGGCATGCATCCACCAGCCGCCGCACGAGGCCAAAGTAGCTCCAGGCATGACCTGTTCAGGCCACAGCCGGACTATAAGGCCCTTCATGGCCTCCTCAGCTACCTTGTGGAGTTCGACCAGCTGCTTCAGCTGGTCACTTGGGGGCACCGGATGGCCGGCCTCAGCGTACTGAGACCAGAAGACCTTCTCCGTCGAGCTCCCCTCCTCGCCACGATAGAATGCGGCGGCATCAGACGCACTACGCGGCAGATCTGCAAACGCCCCTGGAGAGCTCCGAATGCGGGTAAGTGTTAGGTAGTTTACATTAACATGCCTGCTTTGCATGAAAAATGCCTTACCCGCCGCTATCTTCTTTATATCTTCAACCTCCTGAAGGGCCCTATGGGCCTCGGCCTTGGCGGACTTGGCACTTTCGAGAGCCAAGGCAAGCTCGGACTCTCGAGTCTTGGAGTCACGCTCCAAACTCTCATGCTTTTCCATGAGAGCCTGGAGCTCTTGCCGAACTTCCGCCACCCGTGCCTCCTGCTTTTCTCGCTCTGCCCGTTCCGCGGCCGCACTGCGTTCGGCTGGGGACACAGCCTCCTTCAGGGCTGCCACCTCGTTAGCGGCCCCTGCAATACACATATTATCCTTGTTAACTTTATTGCAACCAAAATCCTTTTTTATAAGGTAACTATTCAAAGTGGTGTTACTCACCTTCTTTGTCCTCGAGCTGCTTCTTCGCATGGCCGAGCTCTCGCTCGGACCGCTTGAGTTCCTGCTTTAGCACATCGACCTCCGCCGTTAGTGCGGCAGAGGTCAGCAGCGCAGCCTGCAAACCCATATTGACATATTTTAAGCAACCCTGCGTATATCTTGTTAAATCCTTTGTCCGGCTTTTTCTTTCCGAACACCGAACTAAGCATCAGGGGCTACTGTCTATGCGGTATTACATTACATAATTTTAACTTCTTACCTCAAAGCCTATTAGAAGGCTGCTGCAGGCTTCGGTCAGCCTGCTTTTGGCGAGCTGAACCTTTTGAATCACCGCACTCATGATAGTGCGGTGTTCTTCCTCGATGGAAGCGCCTTTAAGCGCCTCCAACAAGTTATCCGGCGCCTCCGGTTGGACGGAGGCCGCCGGTGTCGCGGTCTTGCCCTTCTTTCGAAGGGGCCGCTTGCCGGACTATGGAACCACTGCGGGTTCCGATGCAGAGTCCGGCGCAAAGTCCGGGAGGCTGCCTGACGGCGCCTCCCGAGCCTCCTCCTGATGGGTTCCTCTCTGGGATCCCACCTCGGCGTCCTCATCGGCGCGTGGGGTAGGGGCCAATGACCCACTCGATGAGTCGGGGAGATCGTCATTGGCCGGACTACGGACAGAATGCGGCATTAAGGACACTACACAACACGAAAGAAATTGCATATAAAGGATCCGGATACTTACGATCTTGCCGGACGCCTGGCCCTTGGAGGCCACTCATCCTCGCCAACGGTGGTATTGGCGAACCTGTCCAGGGGGATAGTTCTCCCCCTCTTGGACCCTTCGGCCTCCCCTATTGGGGAAGCCTTCCTCTTCTTCTCTCCCTCCTCCGGGAGAGAGTACTCCTCCTCCTCCTCATCTTCGGGGGAGGAGTACGCCTCGTCGTCAGACGCCTGATTGCGGGAACTCTTTCGAGTCCCCGCGGCCACCTTCTTGCCTTCTTCTCCGGCACCACGTGCGGTGCCGGAACCAGCAGCCCTGCTAAGCGGGCGTTCTCTGGGTCTTCTGGCATGGGAGCCGGGCTGATAAGCAGCTTGGCCTTCTCCATCCATTCCTGTCAAAGGAAGAGACAGAATGAAACACTTCTAGAATCAATTTGATTACCACAAGTGTCCCGTAAAGGGGTTGAATCACTTACCTCATCAGCCGGATGCTGCGAGCGAAATCCACGATCTTCTGTCGGGATGCGGGGGCTTCGGTGCCCTTAAACAGCACCCTCCAGGCGCCTTCGTATGTCGTATCGAAGAGCCCGCTTAGCGCCTGGTGCTGTTCCGGATTGAACTCCCACATATTGAATGCCCGTTCTTGGCATGGGAGGATCCGGCGGATGAGCATGACTTGGACCACGTCGACGAGCCTGAGCTTACCGCTCACCAGCTTCTGGATGCAGGCTCGGAGTCCCGTCAGATCTAAACTCGGGGGGACGCCAGATCTAAACTCGGGGGACGCCGCCCATGTGGGCTTGCGCGGCTCGGTGATGTAGAACCACCCCGATTGCCACCCCTTGATGGAGTCCACGAAGGCCCCTTCGAGCCAGAGGACGTTGGGAAACATACCCACCATGGCACCTCCGCATTCCGCTTGCGTGCCCTTCACAACCTTCGGCTTAACGTTGAAGGTCTTGAGCCACAGGCCGAAGTGGGGCCGGATGCAGAGTAAGGCCTCGCACACGACGATAAACGCCGAGATGTTGAGGATGAAGTTCGGCGCCAGATCGTGGAAATCTAGGCCGTAGTAAAACATGATCCCCCGGACAAATGGGTGCAGTGGAAAGCCCAGTCCGCGGAGGAAGTGGGGAAGGAAGACGACCCTCTCATGAGGCCCAGGGGTAGGGATGAGCTGCCCCTCGTCGGTCAGCCTATGCGCGATATCGCCGGAAAGGTATCCGGCGCAGCGCAGCTTGGTGATGTGCTCCTCCTTAACGGTGGAGGCCAACCATTTGCCTCCCCTCCGGACATATTCGGAGGAGGTCGAGGCGAGATGTGCGAACTTGGGCGTTGGAGCTTGAGTGCGCGGAGATGGATAAGCAAAGGAGGAAGAAGGCGTAGGTGAGAAGGTGAATCCTTATCCCTTATATATAGGCGGACGAAGCTGTGCGTCCCTCACCGGCCTGGTAAAACTCGCTTATCCCCCAAGCGCCACCATCAATGGCGCGGTTGGGTTACCCACGTCCGTATTGATGAGAATCTCGGAATAAGGGGAACACGATCTCTACTTCGACAAGACGTGCCAAGGAAACCGCTTCGCTAAACGTGCTGAGGTGGTATAGTAAAAAAACAATTCAAGTAAAAGCCTGGTAGCGGTGTAATGTCACGCCGCATAATACGTCAGCAGATTGAACTAGTGTACATTTTATTCTCTCTACGGTGGAATGTGGAATTTATTTTGCAGAGCCGGACACTATCCTGGTGTTCATGATCTTCTCTGGATTATTCAAGGGAGGAACCCGCCTTGCAATGCCGAACATTATGCGCGCCGGACTTATCATCATTGAAGCCTGGTTCAGGGGCTACTGAGGGAGTCCTGGACTAGGGGGTGTCCGGACAGCCGGACTATCATCGTCTGCCGGACTCCAAGACTACGAAGATACAAGATTGAAGACTCCGTCCCGTGTCCGGATGGGACTTTTCTTGGCGTGGAAGGCAAGCTTGGCTATACGGATATGTAGATCTCCTACCATTGTAACCGACTCTGTGTAACCCTAGCCTCCTCCGGTGTCTATATAAACCGGAGGGCTTTAGTCCGTAGTACACAACATACATTACAACAATCATACCATAGGCTAGCTTCTAGGGTTTAGCCTCCTTGATCTCGTGGTAGATCCACTCTTGTACTACCCATATCATCAATATTAATCAAGCAGGACGTAGGGTTTTACCTCCATCGAGAGTTCTTCATGGAGGCTCAACATGGTGGTTCGTCAAGGATTCTTTTCATTCTTCAATTGTTCTTTAAGATTTTATTGAAGTTATGACCCGCCAAGCTACACTCTAAAATAAACATGGTGCTCAACACAAGTTGTTTCTGAGGAGTTCAAGTATTCTTCTTCTTGCATTCCGAAGTGCAATTCTTTCTATCTTATCTTTTGAGGTGGTGTTATGTCACTCTTGACAATTTCCTTCATGTTTCATGATTCATATGTTGTCAAGAATGAGGTAGTTTAGATCCATCAATCTTTTGTTGGAGTTATATTGGGTTATATCTCACCTACAGCCTTCCCTAAGGAATGTAGTTATTTGTGGTGTTTATCAATGATCCAATTTTCTCCTTCTCATCTCTTTGGTGCTCTTAATATAATCAATGGTTTCCATTAGTGGTCGGTTGTTACCTCATAGTCTCGAGATGTTTTCATAAGCCCACGACAAGCTTGTGCTTCTCGTTGTTGATTTTCCAACAACTCCGTTCGATTCTTCTTTGCAAGGATGCTTTCCAAGTTCACTTGTGGCAAAAGTTGTCATTTTATTCTCCGTCCCTTTATCCCTACGATCTAACTTCTATTCTTTCATTACGGAGGCATTGTGATGTTGTGCTCTTCACCCATCACCTCGTTTTGTGAGGATCGTGTTCTTTTCTTGCTTATCCATTTAACCGGAGTGTTGTGCCATCTCTTCAAGTTCTTTTCACCTTATCAAGTTTTCCTTCTTCTTTCAGTCGGAGTGCTGCTCAAATTATATCAATCTTATCCCTTCTCTATCTTGTTTTAACCGGAGTGGTTTCGAATTCTATCTTGTCCATTAAACTCTTGATTCATGTCTTTGCAACCTTCAAGTTCTCGTAATGTTCCTTCTTCCTCTTGCCCAACGGACTGTTTGCAATCTTGGTCATCTCCGTTGTTTTGTTTCTTTCAGTTTGTTCAAACTCTCAAGGTTCATGGTTTCACTCGTTTGTCGAAGAAACAACTTAGTTTTACCTCTTATCTTCCTCGTCCGTTTCTCTCCGGTTCCATCCTAGATCTCGGGACGAGATCCTCT
The DNA here is from genome assembly GCF_018294505.1 of Triticum aestivum. Lineage (NCBI taxonomy): Eukaryota > Viridiplantae > Streptophyta > Magnoliopsida > Poales > Poaceae > Triticum > Triticum aestivum. The sequence continues at coordinate 243,150,042 of NC_057801.1, forward strand.
TGTAGTGGTGGAGTGTTGTAACGCCCCGAGACCGACGCTCGAGAAGTCTTCCATATATTCCGGGTTTTGTCGTGTGATTTGTTTTGTTCGTTGCATTCATCATTGCATCATTTGCATATGAGGACTTACCGGAATTGTTATATGTTGTTCCCGGCCTCATTTAAACTTGCCTTGATGTGTTGTTCTTGTTTGCATCATCTCTTGCCATGAGTAGCTTCATGTAGCTTTGTCATGCATCATGCTTGTTGTGCATCATGCCTTGTTCATGTGTGGTGTGTTTACCATGTTGTGTGCTTCTTCTCGATGGTTCCCGTTTCGTTGCGATCGTGAGGATTCGTTCGTCTACGCTTGGTTCGTCTTTGTGGCTTCATCTTCTTCATGGAATCGTTCTTCTTCCTTGCGGGATTTCAGGCAAGATGACCGCTACCCTGGATCTCACTACTATCATTGCTATGCTAGTTGCTTCGTCCTATCACTATGCTGCGTTACCTATCATTTGCTCTTCAAGCCTCCCAAATTGCCATGAACCTCTAACCTTTGACACCCTTCCTAGCAAACCGTTGTTTGGCTATGTTACCGCTTTGCTCAGCCCCTCTTATAGCGTTGTTAGTTGCAGGTGAAGTTGAAGATTGCTCCATGGTGGACAGGGTTATGTTGGGATATCACAATATCTCTTATATTATTAATGCATCTATATATTTTGGTAAAGGGTGGAAGGCTCGGCCTTATGCCTGGTGTTTTGTTCCACTTTTGCCGCCCTAGTTTCCGTCATACCGGTGTTATGTTCCCGGATTTTGCGTTCCTAACGCGGTCGGGTGATTTATGGGACCCCCTTGACAGTTCACTTTGAATAAGACTCCTCCAGCAAGGCCCAACATTGGTTTTACCATTTGCCTCACCTATTACCTTTTTCCCTTGGGAGTCGCACATCTCAAGGGTCATCTTTATTTTAGCCCCCCCGGGCCAATGCTTGTCTAAGTGTTGGTCCAAACTAGAGCCACTTGCAGCGCCACCTCGGGGAAACGTGAGGACTGGTTCTAGTTGTACGTAGTGCTCATCCGGTCGTGGCCTAAGACGAGATACGCGCGGCTACTCTCAGGGTGTCGGCACGCCGGGAGGTCTTGCTGGTCTTGTTTTATTACTGTCGAAATGTCTTGTAGCCGGGATTCTGAGACTGATCGGGTCTTCCCGGGGAGAAGGAATATCCTTCGTTGATCGCGAGAGCTTATCATGGGCTAAGTTGGGACACCCCTGCAGGGTATAAACTTTCGAGAGCCGTGCCCGCGGTTATGTGGCAGATGGGAATTTGTTAATGTCCGGTTGTAGATAACTTGACACTTGATCCGAATTAAAACGCATCAACCGCGTTTGTAGCCATGATGGTCTCTTCTCGGCGGAGTCCGGGAAGTGAACACGGTTTCTGGGTTATGTTTGACGTAAGTAGGAGTTCAGGATCACCTCTTGATCATTGCTATCTTCACGACCGTTCCTTTGTTTCTCTTCTCGCTCTCATTTGCGTATGTTAGACACCATATATGCTTAGCCGCTGCTGCAACCTCACCACTTTACCCCTTCCTTTCCCATTAAGCTTTGCTAGTCTTGATACCCATGGTAATGGGATTGCTGAGTCCTCGTGGCTCACAGATTACTACAACAACAGTTGCAGGTACAGGTTATGTGATGATCTTGACGCGAGAGCGATGTTGCTTGTTTTGGAGTTCTTCTTCTGCTTCTTCGATCAGGGGATAGGTTCCAGGTCAGCAGCCTGGGCTAGCAGGGTGGATATTGTTTGAGTTTCTGTTTATGATTCATCCGTAGTCGGATGTTGTTCTTGTATGTTGTATTGTTGTATTCATGTGACATTGTATGTATTTGATGTATCCCCACTATTATGTAATGTTGATGTAATGATATCCACCTTGCAAATGCGTCTTCAAGATGCGCTTCTATCCTTGGTGGGACCTTCGAGTTCCTTTAGGATAGGGTCGCATCTTGGGCGTGACATTTATGGTTTGTTGAACTGAATCTATGGTGATGCTAGTAATGTATTATGCTATCTATATTTGTCTGTCCTTAAATTTGCCTGTGGTGTATGGCTAGTTATGTTTAGATGTTGTGAACTATGATTTTAGGTGTTGCAATGATCACACATGTTCTTTCAGTGTTGCTTCACTAATCACACATGTTATTTCAGTGTTGCTTCACTGATCACACGTGTTGTTTCAGTGATCACACATGCTGTTTTTTCACTGATCATAAAGGAGTATTATTCTAATTATTTGTCTCATGTTTATTAATGAAATAAAATGCATGCTTTTTTCCACGAGCATGCTTCATTATCTCATGTTTTCAACTAACATTCGACTGGACAGTATAAATTCTCGAAAATTCAAAAACAAATAAAACCTTGGCAAACTATCTATGTTTGTGTAGGAGATCATGGGTGCAAAATTTGAAGTGATTTAGAGGAGGTCAAATAAATTTGAATTTGAGAAATGTGCTCCAAATGAGCTCCCAGGCTAGCGTAAACTGCCCATTTGTAATCAAGTTTTTTTGGACCTACTCTAAATGCGCCAAATGTTTTTTTATTAACATCTATTCACTTTCCATAGTGTAGATTCGAAGACTCACTATTTTTTGAATTAATCTTCATATTTTTACATTTTCTTTTGAAAAAATATGCTTTAATATAAAAACTATTAAAAACACATTTAAAATATGTAAATGGGAAACTAAGTTCAGATCCTTCTTATTCACTTTGAAATAAAGCTTTGGTGATTTTTTTGATTTTGTTTTAATTTTTCAAAAATAGAACGTAACCCAACCTCCTCTCCTTGAACTCTATGAAATCATGTATGTGATAACTCATACATGTGAAGGTTTTCTCATGAAAATGACCATAGACCAAGTTTATGATTTTTGGTTGGTAACATGTCACATAAGACAACATTGTGCGCATGTTTTATGTTTTTTTGATTTTTTAAAAAAATTAATGGTGCTTGTTTGACATCGATCCGCTAGCTAGGGTTTTTTCATGAAAATGGCCATAGACCAAGTTTAGTATTTTTCCTCGTTAGTGTGTCTTATAAAACGACGAATGGCGAATGTTTCATATTTTTTGATTTTTTAAATTAGTTATGCTCAGTCAAAGCCTTCGAAACCCCGTTGGCCAGCTCAAAACCCGTCTAAACCCCGCGGGGTTTCGCCTAACCCTAGCTCCGAATGTCAGCCATCCGATCATACCCTCATGCCAAGCGACAGCCCTCAAATATGGTCTTCTAGAAGGAATTAGGTGGGCAGGCTGTGTGCAGGCTCCGCGCCATTGGATCACAAGGACGACTCCGCATCGTTAGATTGTGGGGCATTCCGCGAGAGGCGATCCTATTGGTTGTGCTCGGCTGCTCGCCCACCACTGACTCCGCAGAAAAAAACGTTGTTATTGGGTCCAAAAGGAAACCAAGCTCTGGTTGGGCTGTCGAATTACGTTGTTTTTTTGCATCGTTTGCTCTATCTTTCATGAACATGTTGGATCTATTTTTTGCATTGTTTGAAATCAATTGACACTGCGTAGCAAAATTTAGTTCTTTTTGTTCTATAAAAATGCAAAATGACCAAACTTTTACGGGCCAAATTTATTTTTATCATGCAAAATGGCCACAAACTATTCAAAAATTGTCTCTTTTTGTTCATATAATATATATGACCACGGATTCCCACGCGTGCAATTAGCTTCTTTTTCTTCTTCTTTTCAAACCACCATTTCCCATGCATGTACACTCCTGATGCTGCGGTGGGTTTGAAAATGGGCTACTTCACATTTGACCCCGTTATAGCCACGGCCAAATACCTCGTAGCACTACGGCTATTTAAACCACCCTCTGCCTCTGCCATCCCTCATCCATCTCCCATCCTCTCTGCCATTTGCCCTTCTTGCTCTTAGACCACTTCTCCTTCTTCTAGCACATCCTCAGCCATGCAGTACACTAGAGCAACCTACCACTTCCCACCCACCGTGCCGGAGAGGCTCTACCCTCCTGGCATGTACGTTGAGCGCACACTACGTGTGTGGGCGATATCAAGGTGGAGGACCGCAAGGAACTTCACCGAGTTCTTCCTCACGTCCGGCTACCACCACCTCCCACAGGGATCTCCAAGGATATTCCGTTTCGAGGAAGTCATCCAAAATGGGGTGGTGGTTGCTCTTCTTGCCCACTTCACCAACACATTCGACGCCTTCTACCTCCTCGGCTAGGTGTTTTGGTGTGGCTGCGAGTTCCTCGCTTTCACCACCCACAACATGTTCACGAAGTACAGCAACATCTTCCCCAATGAGTCGCACATGCACACTCTTCTCTACCCCATCGACAACGCCTCTTTGGAGCAGTGAAGGGCGCCTGGAGGAGGAGCGGCGGCTAGGGTTCTAAACCCTCTATCTTTGACTCAATGTTATGTTAAGTTGTAGGGATTGAACTATGATGGACATGCTATCAGCTTGTTTGCCCTTTTATTAAGTTCTAGGGCTAAGTTCTATTATTAAGTTTTCTATGTATTCTATTATTATCCCTAATTTCTTCCTAGTTTGAACTATGTGATCGTGCTATGGGCTTGCTGGCCATATCTATATATTGGGACTACATATTTGTTGATTGTTTTCTTAGAGAGCTGATACGTATCCAACTTATCTATAATTTTTTATTGTTCTAGGCTATTATATTATCTGTATTGGATGTTTAATGGGCTTTAATATGCTCTTCTATATTATTTTTGGGACTAACCTATTAACTAAAGGCCCAGTGCCAGTTTTTTTTGCCTATTTTAGAGTTTTGCAAAAAAGGAATACCAAACGGAGTCCAAACGGAATGAAACTTTCGCGATGATCTTTCTTGGACCGAAAGCAAACCAGAAGACTTGGAGTTGAAGTCGGAGACGTAACGAGGAGGCCACGAGGCAGGAGGGCGCGCCCAGGGGGGTAGGCGCGCCCCCACCCTCGTGGGCCCCTCGTAGCTCCACCGACCTAGTTCTTTCGCCTATATATACTCTTATACCATAAAGACATTAGGGGGAGCCACGAAACCACTTTTCCACTGCCGCAACCTTCTGTACCTATGAGATCCCATCTTGGGGCCTTTTCCGGCGATCAGTAGGAGGTGGAATCGATCATGGAGGGCTTCTACATCAACACCATTACCTCTCCGATGAAGCGTGAGTAGTTTACCACAGACCTTTGGGTCCATAGTTATTAGCTAGATGGCTTCTTCTCCCTCTTTGATTCTCAATACAAAGTTCTCCTCAATGTTGTTGGAGATATATTCGATGTAATACTCTTTTGCGATGTGTTTGCCAAGATCCGATGAATTGTGGATTTCTGATTAAGATTATCTATGAATATTATTTGGTTCTTCTCTGAATTCTTATATGCATGATTTGATATCTTTGCAAGTCTCTTCGAATTATCGGTTTGGTTTGGCCTATCGGATTGATCTTTCTTGCCATGGGAGAAGTTCTTAGCTTTGGGTTCAATCTTGCGGTGTCCTTTCTCAGTGACAATAGGGGCAGCAAGGCACGTACTGTATTATTGCCATCGAGGATAACAAGATGGGGTTTTCATCATATTGGTTGAGTTAATTCCTCAACATCATGTCATCTTGCTTAATGCATTACTCCGTTCTTTATGAATTTAATACTGTAGATGCATGCCGGATAGCGGTTGATGTGTGGAGTAGTAGTAGTAGATGCAGGAAGGAGTCGGTCTACTTGACACGGACGTGATGCCTATGTTCATGATCATTGCCTTAGATGTCATCACAATTATGCGCTTTTCTATCAATTGCTCGGTAGTAATTTGTTCACCCATCGTAATACATGCTATCTCGAGAGGCCACTAGTGAAACCTATGGCCCCCGGGTATCTTTTCCATTATATTAAATCTCTTTTCCATATTATTGAATCTCGTTTACTATTTTGCAATCTTTACTTTCCAATCTATACATCAAAAATACCAAAAATATTTACTTTATTATCTCTATCAGATTTCACTTTTGCGAGTGGCCGTAAACGGCGTGTTGGTTGCAAGTTCTTGATTGTTTGTGCAGGTATTCGGTGACTTGTGTGTCGTCTCCTACTGCATTGATACCTTAGTTCTCAAAAACTGAGGGAAATACTGATGATACTTTGCTGCATCACCCTTTCCTCTTCAAGGAAAAACGATCGCAATCTCAAGAGGTAGCAAGAAGGACTTCTGGCGCCGTTGGTGAGTAGATCTACGCCAAGTCAAGCCATACCAAGTACCCATCATAAACTCTTCTCCCTTGCATTACATTATTTGCAATTCGCCTCTCGGTTTCCTCTCCCCCACTTCTTAAACTATTTTTGAAAACCTTTGCCTTTTCTTCGCCATCTTCTGTTCGTCTCTTTTCGCTTGCTTTTTGTGTGGTTGTGTGTTGGATTGATTGCTTGTCACGATGGCTCAAGATAAAACTAAATTGTGTGACTTTTCCAACACGAACAACAATGATTTTATTAGCACTCTGATTGCTCCTACTACCCATGTTGAATCTTGTGAAATTAATCTTGGGAGAGGATGAAATTAATGATACGTAATTGCCCTACACATGGTTTGAATTTGTGGATGATTATACAAAGTTTTTATGCCGGATTGAATTTTGCTTCTAGAAATCTTTTAGATTTGGCCGCGGGAGGCACTTTTATGGAAATCACTTTAGGATAAGCCAGTAAAGTCCTAGATAATATTATGGTTAATTATTCTCAATGGCACACCGAAAGATCCCCTAGTAAAAAAGTTCATGCGATTATTTGCTAATAAAAGTGTTACTTCTGATCCTAATGATATGCCTTTGTCCACTTTGATTGAGAATAATAATGAATCTATGGATGTGAATTTTGTTGGTAGGAACAATTTTGGTAACAACGCGTATAGAAGCAATTTTAATCCTAGGACATTTCCTAGTAATTACTCTAATAATTATGGTAATCCCTACAACAACTCTTATGGAAATTTTAATAAGATGCTCTCCGATTTTGAGAATAGTGTTAAAGAATTTATGAGTTCGCAAAAGAATTTCAATGCGTTGATTGAAGAAAAATTGCTTAAGGTTGATGAGTTGGCTAGGAACATAGATAGAATTTCTCTTGATGTTGATTCCTTGAAACTTAGATCTATTCCACCTAAGCATGATATCAATGAGTCTCTCAAAGCCATGAGAGTTTCCATTGATGAGTGCAAAGAAAGAACCACTAGGATGCGTGCTAAAAAAGATTGGTTTTTGAAAGCGTGTTCTTCTAGTTTTCATGATAATAATGATGAACATCTAAAATTGATTGATGTGAATCCTATTAAATCTTTGTTTTCCAATATGAATCTTGATAAAGATGGGACTGGAGATGAGTGAACTTTAGTTAAAAGGCGTCCTAATGATTCAGAGTTTTTAGATCTAGATGCAAAAATTGATAAAAGTGGGATTGAAGAGGTCAAAACTTTAAATAGCAATGAACCCACTATTTTGGATTTCAAGGAATTTAATTATGATAATTGTTCTTTAATATATTGTATTTCCTTGTTGCAATCCGCGTTAAATTCTCCTCATGCTTATAATCAAAATAAAGCTTTTGCTAAACATATCGTTGATGCTTTGATGCAATCTTATGAAGAAAAGCTTGAAGTAGAAGTTTCTATCCCTAGAGAACTTTATGATGAGTGGGAACCTACTATTAAAATTGATATTAAAGATTATGAATGTTATGCTTTGTGTGATTTGGGTGCTAGTGTTTCCACGATTCCAAAAACTTTATGTGATGTGCTAGGTTTCCGTGAATTTGAAGATTATTCTTTAAATTTGCATCTTGCGGATTCCACCATTAAGAAACCTATGGGAAGGATTAAATATGTTCTTATTGTTGCGAATAGGAATTATGTGCCTGTAGATTTCATTGTTCTTGATATTGATTGCAATCCTACATGTCATATTATTCTTGGTAGACCTTTCCTTAGAATGATTGGTGCAATTATTGATATGAAAGAAGTAAATATTAGATTCCAATTCCCATTAAGGAAGGGCATGGAACACTTTACCAGGAAGAAAATTAAATTTCCTTATGAATATATTATGAAAGCCACTTATGGATTGCATACCAAAGATGGCAATACCTAGATCTATTCTTGTTTTTATGCCTAGCTAGGGGCGTTAAACAATATCGCTTGTTGGGAGGCAACCCAATTTTATTTTTTGTTCTTTGCTTTTTGCTCCTGTTTAGTAATAAATAATTCATATAGCTTCTTTTTAGATGCGGTTTTATGTTTTAATTTGTTTTTGTGCAAAGTAGAACCTTTGGGAAGACTTGGGTGAAGTCTTTGCTATCTTGCTGTAAAAAACTGAAACTTTTGTGCTCACGAGAATATCTGTAATTTTTTACATAAGACAGATTTTTGGGTGATTCTTTTTGAAGAATATTAATAGACAAATTCCTCACGTCCATAAATTTATCTCGTAATTTTTGGAGTTACAAAAGTATACGGAAGTTACATATTTCTACAGACTATTCTGTTTTTGACAGATTCTGTTTTTTGTGTGTGGTTTGCTTATTTTGACAAATCTATGAGTAGTATCGGGGGGTATGAACCATAGAGAAGTTGAAATACAGTAGGTTTAACACCAATATAAAGAAATAATGTGTTCATTATAGTAACTTAAAGCAGTGGTTTATTTTCTTATACTAACGGAGCTCATGAGATTTTTTGTTGAAGTTTTGTGTTGTGAAGTTTTCATGTTTTGGGAAAGGATTTGATGGATTTGGAATAAAGGAGTGGCAAGAGCCTAAGCTTGGGGATGCCCAAGGCACCCAAGTTAAAATTCAAGGACAACCAAAAGCATAAGCTGGGGGATGCCCCGGAAGGCATCCCCTCTTTCGTCTTCATCTATCAGTAACTTTACTTGAGGCTATATTTTTATTCACTACATGATTAGTGTTTTACTTGGAGCGTCTTGTATGATTTGAGTCTTTGATTTCTAGTTTACCACAATCATCCTTGCTGTACACACCTTTTGGAAGAGACACACATGAATCGGAATTTATTAGTATACTCTATGTGCTTCACTTATATCTTTTGAGCTACACAATATTGCTCTAGTGCTTCACTTATATCTTTTTAGGGCACGGCGGTGGTATTGTTTTATAGAAATTGTTGATCTCTCGTGATTCACTTATATTATTTTGAGAGTCTTTTCGCAAACCATGGTAATTTGCTTTGGTTATAAAATTAGTCCTAATATGATGGGCATCCAAGATGGGTATAATAAAAACTTTCATATAAAGTGCATTGAATACTATGAGAACTTTGATTCTTTATGATTGTTTTGAGATATGAGGATGGTGATATTAGAGTCATGCTAGTAGAGTAGTTGTGAATTTGAGAGATATTTGTGTTAAAGTTTGTCATTCCCGTAGCATGCACGTATGGTGAACCGTTATGTGATGAAATTGGAGCATTATTTATTTATTGATTGTCTTCCTTATGAGTGGCGGTCGGGGACGAGGGACGGTCTTTTCCTACCAATCTATTGAAGGAAATATGCCCTAGAGGCAATAATAAAGTTATTATTTATTTCCTTATTACATGATAAATGTTTATTATTCATGCTAGAATTGTATTAACCGGAAACATAATACATGTGTGAATACATAGACAAACATAGTGTCACTAGTATGCCTCTACTAGACTAGCTCGTTGATCAAAGATGGTTAAGGTTTCCTAACCATAGACATGAGTTATCATTTGATAAATGGATCACGTCATTGGGAGAATGGCATGATTGACTTGACCCATTCCGTTAGCTTAGCACTTGATCATTTTAGTTTACTGCTATTGCTTTCTTCATGACTTATACATGTTCCTATGACTATGAGATTATGCAACTCCCGAGTACCGGAGGAACACTTTGTGTGCTACCAAACGTCACAACATAACTAGGTGATTATAAAGGTGTTGTACAGGTGTCTCCAATGGTACTTGTTGAGTTGTCATAGATCAAGATTAGGATATGTCACTCCGATTGTCGGAAAGCTATCTCTGGGCCCTCTAGGTAATGCACATCACTATAATCCTTGCAAGCAATGTGACTAATGAGTTAGTTGCGGGGTGATGCATTTCGGAAGGAGTAAAGAGACTTGCCGGTAACGAGATTGAGCTAGGTATTGAGATACCGACGATCGAATCTCGGGCAAGTAACGTACCGATGACAAAGGGAACAACGTATGTTGTTATGCGGTTTGACCGATAAAGATCTTCGTAGAATATGTAGGAGCCAATATGAGCATCCAGGTTCCGCTATTGGTTATTGACCGGAGATATCTCTCGGTCATGTCTACATAGTTCTCGAACTCGTAAGGTCCGCATGCTTAATGTTTGGTGATGATCGGTATTATGAGTTTATGTGTTTTGATGTACTAAAGGTAGTTCGGAGTCCCGGATATGATCATGAACATGACGAGAAGTCTCAAAATGGTCGCGACATAAAGATAGATATATTGGATAACTATATTTGGACTTTGGAAGTGTTCCGGGCAAGTTCGGACATATACCGGAGTACCGGGGGGTTACCGGAACCCCCGGGGGAGTGTAATGGGCCTATTGGGCCTTAGTGGAGAAGAGGAGGGGCGGCCAAGGCAGGGCCGCGCGCCCCCTCCCCTCTAGTCCGAATTTGACAAGGAGGGGGCGGTGCCCCCCTTTCCTTCCCCCTCTCTCCTCCTTCGCCCTTCTCCTACTCCTACTAGGAAAGGAGGAGTCCTACTCCCGGTGGGAGTAGGACTCCCCCCTTGGCGCGCCCTTCTCCTGGCTGGCCGCCTCCCCCTAGCTCCTTTATATACGAGGGCATGGGGGTGGGGGGGGCGCCCCAAGACACACAAGTTGATCATTGATCTTTTGCGGTGTGTGGTTCCCCCCTCCACCATAATCCACCTTGGTCATATTGTAGCGGTACTTAGGCGAAGCCCTGCGTCGGTAGCTTCATCAACACCGTCATCACATCATTGTGCTGACGGGACTCTCCCTCGAAGCTCTACTGGATCGTGAGTTCGTGGGATGTCACCTAGCTAAACGTGTGCACAACATGGAGGTGCCGTACGTTCAGTACTAGGATCGGTTGATCGTGAAGACGTATGACTACATCAACCGCGTTGTCATAACGCTTCCACTTACGGTCTACGAGGGTACGTGGACGGCACTCTCCCCTCTCGTTGCTATGCATCACCATGATCTTGCGTGTGCGTAGGAATTTTTTTGAAATTACTACGTTCCCCAACAGTGGCATCCGAGCCAGGTTTATGCGTAGATGTTATATGCACGAGTAGAACACAAGTGAGTTGTGGGCGATACAAGTCATACTGCTTACCTGCATGTCATACTTTGATTCGGCGGTATTGTTGGATGAAGCGGCCCGGACCGACATTACACGTACACTTGCGTGAGGCTAGTTCTACCGACATGCTTTGCACATAGGTAGCTGGCAGGTGTCAGTTTCTCGAACTTTAGTTGAATCGAGTGTGGCAACGCCCTGTCCTTGTTGAAGATTAAAACAGCACTAACTTGACGAAATATCGTTGTAGTTTTGATGTGTAGGTAAGAACGGTTCTTGCTTAGCCCGTAGCAGCCACGTAAAACTTGCAACAACAAAGTAGAGGACGTCTAACTTGTTTTTGCTGGGCATGTTGTGATGTGATATGGTCAAGACATGATGCTAAATTTTATTGTATGAGATGATCTTGTTTTGTAACAGAGTTATCAGCAACTAGCAGGACCCATATGGTTGTCGCTTTTATTGTATGCAATGCAATCGCCTTGTAATTGCTTTACTTTATCACTAAGCGGTAGCGATAGTCGTAGAAGCAATAGTTGGCGAGATGACAATGATGCTACGATGGAGATCAAGGTGTCATGCCGGTGATGATGGTGATCATGACGGTGCTTTGGAGATGAAGATCAATGGCACAAGATGATGATGGCCATATCATATCACTTATATTGATTACATGTGATGTTTATCTCTTATGCATCTTATTTTTCTTTGATTGACGGTAGCATTATAAGATGATCTCTCACTAAATTTCAAGGTATAAGTGTTCTCCCTGAGTATGCACCGTTGCCAAAGTTCGTCGTGCCGAGACACCATGTGATGATGGGGTGTGATAAGCTCTACGTTCACATACAACGGGTGCAAGCCAGTTTTGCACACGCAAAAATACTCGGGTTAAACTTGACGAGCCTAGCATATGCAGATATGGCCTGGGAACACTGAGACCGAAAGGTCGAGCGTGAATCATATAGTAGATATGATCAACATAGTGATGTTCACCATAGAAAACTACTCCATTTCACGTGATGATCGGAGCTGGTTTAGTTGATTTGGATCACGTGATCACTTAGATGATTAGAGGGATGTCTGTCTAAGTGAGTTATTAAGTAATTTGATTAATTGAACTTTAATTTATCATGAACTTAGTACCTGATAGTATTTTGCTTCTCTATGTTGTTGTAGATAGATGGCCTATGTTGTTGTTCCATTGTATTTTAATGCGTTCCTTGAGAAAGCTATGTTGAAAGATGATGGTAGCAATTACACGGACTAGGTCCGGAACTTGAGGATTATCCTCATTGCTGCAAAGAAGAATTACATCCTGGAAGCACCGCTAGGTGCAAGACCCGCTGCAGGAGCAATGCCGGACGTTGTGAACGTCTGGCAGAGCAAAGCTGATGACTACTCGATAGTTCAGTGTGCCATGCTTTACGGCTTAGAACTGGGACTTCAACGATGTTTTTAACGTCATGGAGCATATGAGATGTTCCAGGAGTTGAAGTTAATATTTCAAGCAAATGCCCAGACTGAGAGATATGAAGTCTCCAATAAGTTCTATAGCTGCAAGATGGAGGAGAATAGTTCTGTCAGTGAACATATACTCAAAATGTCTAGGTATAATAATCACTTGATTCAACTGGGAGTTAATCTTCCTGATGATAGTGTCATTGACAGAATTCTTCAATCACTGCCACCAAGCTACAAGAGCTTCGTGATGAACTATAATATGCAAGGGATGGAAAAGACAATTCCCGAGCTCTTCGCGATGCTAAAGGCTGCGGAGGTAGAAATCAAGAAGGAGCATCAAGTGTTGATGGTCAACAAGACCACCAGTCTCAAGAAAAAGGGTAAAGGGAAGAAGAAGGGGAACTTCAAGAAGAATGGCAAACAAGTTGCTGCTCAAGAGAAGAAACCCACATCTGGACCTAAGCCTGAGACTGAGTGCTTCTACTGCAAAGGGACTAGTCACTGGAAGCGTAACTGCCCCAAGTATTTGGCGGATAAGAAGGATGGCAAGGTGAACAAAGGTATATGTGATATACATGTTATTGATGTGTACCTTACTAAAGCTCGCAGTAGCACCTGGGTATTTGATACTAGTTTTGTTGCTAACATTTGCAACTCTAAACAGGGACTACGAATTAAGCAAAGATTGTCTAAGGACAAGGTGATGATGCGCGTGGGAAATGGTTCCAAAGTCGATGTGATCGCGGTTGGCACGCTACCTCTACATCTACCTTTGGGATTAGTTTTAGACCTGAATAATTATTATTTGGTGCAAGCGTTAAGCATGAACATTATATCTGGATCTTGTGTGATGCGAGACGGTTATTCATTTAAATTTGAGAATAATGGTTGTTCTATTTATATGAGTAATATCTTTTATGGTCATGCACCCTTGAAGATTGGTCTTTTTTTGTTGAATCTCGATTGTAGTGATACACATATACATAATGTTGAAGCCAAAAGATGCAAAGTTGATAATGACAGTGCAACTTATTTGTGGCACTGCCGTTTAGGTCATATTGGTGTAAAGCGCATGAAGAAACTCCATACTGATGGACTTTTGGAATCACTTGATTATGAATTACTTGGTACTTGCGAACCATGCCTCATGGGCAAGATGACTAAAACGCCGATCTCTTGAACAATGGAGCGAGCAACAGATTTGTTGGAAATCATACAAACTGATGTATATGGTCCAATGAATATTGAGGCTCGCGGCGGGTATCGTTATTTTCTCACCTTCACAGATGATTTGAGCAGATCTGGGTATATCTACTTAATGAAACATAAGTCTGAAACATTTGAAAAGTTTAAGGAATTTTAGAGTGAAATGGAAAATCATCATAACAAGAAAATAAGTTTCTACGAAATGATCATGGAGGATAATATTTGAGTTACGAGTTTGGTCATCATTTGAAACAATGCAGAATAGTTTCTCAACTCATGCCACCCGGAACACCATAACGTAATGGTGTGTCCAAACGTCGTAACGGCACTTTATTAGATATGGTGTGATCTATGATGTCTCTTACTGATTTACGGCTATCGTTTTGGGGTTATGCTTAAGAGACGACTGCATTCATGTTAAATAGGGCACCATATAAATCCGTTGAGACGACGCCTTATGAAATGTGGTTTAGCAAGAAATCAAAGTTGTCGTTTCTTAAAGTTTGTTGCTGCGATGCTTATGTGAAAAAGCTTCAACCTGATAAGCTCGAACCCAAATCAGAGAAATGTATCTTCATAGGATACCCAAAGCAGATTGTTGGGTACACCTTCTATCACAGATCCGAAGGCAAGACATTCGTTGCTAAAAATGTATCCTTTCTAGAGAAGGAGTTTCTCTCGAAATAAGTGAGTGGGAGGAAAGTAGAACTTGATGAGGTAACTATACCTGCCCCCTTATTGGAAAGTAGTTCATCACAGAAACCGGTTCAAGTGATACCTACACCAATTAGTGAGGAAGCTAATGATATTGATCAAGAAACTTTAGATCAAGTTACTACCAAACCTCGTAGGTCAAACAAATTAAGATCCGCACCAGAGTGGTACCGTAATCCTATTATGGAGGTCATGTTACTTGACCATGGCGAACCTACGAACTATGAGGAAGCGATGATGAGCCCAGATTCCGCAAAATGGCTTGAGGCCATGAAATCTGAGATGGGATCCATGTATGAGAACAAAGTATAGACTTTGGTTGACTTGCCCGATGATCGGCAAGCCATCGAGAATAAATGGATCTTCAAGAAAAAGACTGACGCTGACGGTAATGTTACTATCTACAAAGCTCGACTTGTTGCGAAAGGTTTTCGACAAGTTCGAGGAGTTGACTACGATGAGACTTTCTCACCCGTAGCGATGCTTAAGTCTGTCCGAATCATGTTAGCAATTGCTGCATTTTATGATTATGAAATTTGGCAAATGGATGTCAAAACTGCATTCCTGAATGGACTTCTGGAAGAAGAGTTGTATATGATGCAACTAGAAGGTTTTGTCGATCCAAGAGGTGCTAACAAAGTGTGCAAGCTCCAGCGATCCATTTATGGACTGGTGCAAGCCTCTCAGAGTTGGAATAAATGTTTTGATAGTGTGACCAAAGCATATGGTTTTATACAGACTTTTGGAGAAGCCTGTATTTACAAGAAAGTGAGTGGGAGCTCTGTAGCATTTCTAATACTATATGTAGACGACATATTATTTATTGGAAATGATATAGAATTTCTGGATAGCATAAAAGGATACTTGAATAAGTGTTTTTCAATGAAAGACCTCGGTGAAGCTGCTTATATATTGGGCATCAAGATCTATAGAGATAGATCAAGACGCTTAATTGGACTTTCACAAAGCACATACCTTGATAAAGTTTTGAAGAAGTTCAAAATGAATCAAGCAAAGAAAGGGTTCTTGTCTGTGTTACAAGGTGTGAAGTTGAGTCAGACTCAATGCCCGACCACTGCAGAAGATAGAGAGAAAATGAAAAATGTTCCCTATGCTTCGGCCATAGGCTCTATCATGTATGCAATGCTGTCTACCAGACCTGATGTGTGCCTTGCTATTAGTTTGGTAGGGAGGTACCAAAGAAATCCAGGAGTGAATCACTGGACAGCGGTCAAGAACATCCTGAAATACCTGAAAAGGACTAAGGGTATGTTTCTCGTTTATGGATGTGACAAAGAGCTCGTCATAAATGGTTACGTCGATGCTAGCTTTGACACTGATCCGGACGATTCTAAATCACAAACCAGATACGTGTTTATATTGAACGGTGGAGCTGTCAGTTGGTGCAGTTCTAAACAAAGCGTCGTGGCAGGATCTACGTGTGAAGAGGAGTACATAGCTGCTTCGGAAGCACAAAATGAAGGAGTCTGGATGAAGCAGTTCATATCCGATCTAGGTGTCATACCTAGTGCATCGGGTCCAACAAAAATCTTTTGTGACAATACTGGTGCAATTGCCTTGGCAACGGAATCTAGATTTCACAAGAGAACCAATCACATCAAGAGACGTTTCAACTCCATCTGTGGCCAAGTCCACGTGGGAGACATAGAGATTTGCAAGATACATATGGATCAGAATGTTGCAGACCCGTTGACTAAGCCTCTCTCACATGCAAAACATGATCAGCACCAAGACTCCATGGGTGTTCGAATCATTACTGTGTAATCTAGATTATTGACACTAGTGCAAGTGGGAGACTGAAGGAAATATGCCCTAGAGGCAATAATAAAGTTATTATTTATTTCCTTATTTCATGATAAATGTTTATTATTCATGCAAGAATTGTATTAACCGAAAACATATAATACATGTGTGAATACATAGACAAACATAGTGTCACTAGTATGCCTCTACTAGACTAGCTCGTTGATCAAAGATGGTTAAGGTTTCCTAACCATAGACATGAGTTGTCATTTGATTAATGGGATCGCATCATTGGGAGAATGATGTGATTGACTTGACCCATTCCATTAGCTTAGCACTTGATCGTTTTAGTTTACTGCTATTGCTTTCTTCATGACTTATACGTGTTCCTATGACTATGAGATTATGCAACTCCCGAGTACCGGAGGAACACTTTGTGTGCTACCAAACATCACAACGTAACTGAGTGATTATAAAGGTGCTCTACAGGTGTCTCTGATGGTACTTGTTGAGTTGGCATAGATCGAGATTAGTATTTGTCACTCCGATTGTCGGAGAGGTATCTCTGGGCCCTCTCGGTAATGCACATCACTATAAGCCTTCCAAGCAATGTGAATAATGAGTTAGTTGCGGGATGAGGCATTACGGAATGAGTAAAGAGACTTGCAGGTAACAAGATTGAGCTAGGTATTGAGATACCGACGATCGAATCTCGGGCAAGTAACATACCAATGACAAAGGGAACAACATATGTTGTTATGTGGTTTGACCGATAAAGATCTTCATAGAATATGTAGGAGCCAATATGAGCATACAAGTTCTGCTATTGGTTATTGATCGGAGACGTGTCTCGGTCATTTCTACATAGTTCTCGAACCCGTAGGGTCCGCACGCTTAACGTTTGGTGATGATCGGTATTATGAGTTTATGTGTTTTGATGTCCTGAAGGTAGTTCGGAGTCCCAGATATGACCATGGACATGACAAGGAATCTCAAAATGGTCAAGACATAAATATCAATATATTGGATGACTATGTTTGGACTTTGAAAGTGTTCCGGGCAAGTTCGGACATATACCGGAGTACCGGGGGGTTACCGGAACCCCCCGGGGAGTGTAACGGGCCTATTGGGACTTAGTGGAGAAGAGGAGGGGCGGCCAAGGCAGGGCCGCGTGTCCCCTCCCCCTCTAGTCCGAATTGGACAAGGAGGGGGGCGGCGCACCCCTTTCCTTCCCCCCCTCTCTCCTCCTTCCCCCTTGTTGGGGAATAACTACTGAGTGTAAACCGCCCAGGAGGGCCCGGTTCACGCTCATCTATATGGAAGCCCATGAAGGCAAGGAGTATGGCGCTCTACTATTAAAGTTTAGATGCCCGGAGCCCAAAGGCGGATTAGGGCCCATAGTAGTAAACCGCCGTAGATGTATAACTTGTATTGTAAGTTAGGGAAAGGAAGAGACTGAGCCGGACACTTGTATGAGCCGGCCTCGGGATTCTGTAAATCGGGCGGGCGTCAACCTGTGTATATAAAGGGACGACCCGGCGACGGTTCAGGGACAAAAAACAATAGCTCGAGAGATAGGTAAAGAGGATTCGCTCCCTGCTCATCGAGATCAATCAATTCCACAACAACTGGAGTAGGCTTTACCTTCACCGCAAGGGGCCGAACCAGTATAAACTTCCCGTGTCCTTTGTTCCGGTTTAACCCCTTTAAGCTAATCTCATTGCGATGGCTCCATGACTAAGTCCTTCCTCTAGGACATCTGACGTGTTAATTCCACGACAGTTGGGGCCCACCGTGGGGCTATCGCACGATGGTTTCGAGTTCTTAAAGGGCAACTTTGAAGGACTCAAAGGGTACGTGGTTGGCCGGATGACCAAGAGTCGTTGCGGCAAGCTCTACATCGACGACGCAGGCTGGGGCCCCGAGGCTGGCTCAATTGAGTACAGGTACCTGGTCCCCTTTGGCGGAATTCATGTTTTCATCGGCAAGATCGGCGAACCGGGTCCTGAGCCGGACATCTCCACCGACCTCGTCGAAACAGCTCAGCGTGCAAGTCCTGCCCGGGTTTAGCCTGCCATGAAGCATGCGTTCGTAGGGTTCATCCATGGTGCGGAATCTGAACCGGTGTCTGACGGTGAGACGGCCATCTACTCAGATGGTGAATCATCCACCGGCGAAACCGAGTCGCTGTACAAACTGCAAGATGGCCGGATTCTGTTGGTGACAGTATTCCGGGCCCCTTGGAACCGCCAAACTGGGTTGCAATCTTCATGGCCGGTACGCAGACCACCGTGCAATCTTCATCTACAGCAGCAATGATTTCCGGATCGGCAGCCGGGGCAGGAGGCCCTGCGCGCCGGTCGGCTCAAGTTCTTGCTGGTTTGCTGGACGCTTTGACGACATTGCTGACCACGGCGGTCACCTCGGAGACCCAAGATCAGCATAATGCGTATGTTACAAAACTAAAGGATCAGATAACTCAGGCCAAGGCGGACTTGGCGACTGAGGAGGTCAGGATGACTGAAGAGTGGGCCGCTTTAGATGCCCAATCACAGCAGAATTATCGGCTTAATTATGTTGGATCAGAACGCGTCAAATGAAGTAATGAGGAGGAAGTACTGGTCTCATCTGTCATCGGTTTACGAAGGAATGAATCTCTTCAATCCGCCAGGAGCCGGGCCTAATAATCCGGCAGCGGTAAACCGGACCGAGGCACCTGGGGCGGCGCCGGATCAGCCACAGGTGATGGACCCGCCTCGACGGACGGACAACCCGCCGCCATATGTAACAATGCCGCCAGGTCACTTCTCTAGCCCTTTGGATAACATGATTGCTGCGGCGTCACGTTTGGCAGCTATTCCAATGGAGGGTGACTCACTGGCGGCGGTTGAGACACGACGGGCCAGGGATCTTCTTCAAACCACTGTTGTGCAGCAGCAGGCTTATTCCTACAGCCGACACAGAGTACACTCAACCCCCCATCCGAGCAAGAGTTATAGTAGGCACATGGACGAACCGGCTGTATCAGGCAGTGCGTGGCACCGTGACACCCCTCAAGGGCCTAATCCGGTGCACGGCGGTATGAATGCGCAGGATGTAGTGAACAACAGCAGAGCACGATGAGAGGCAGAGTTAGCAGCACAATTGGCAGCACAGTATGCGAATCAACCTGCTCTGGTTCAGCCAGCGGCATCAGTTGAACGTGGATTGGCCTTTAGCTCTTGGGGAGTACCGTGCCTCACCCCAGCTCTGCGTAATGTGCGGCTGCCCAAGGATTTCAAGGGTCCGCGTAAAGTGCCTAATTATACTGCCGATCAACCCCCCGAGGCATGGGTTGAAAGTTATTAGATGGCAATGGAGATGCTAGATGTGGATGAAGCGGTGTGTGCAAAATACTTCACCATGATGTTAGAAGGAACAACTCGCACCTGGCTGAAGAGCCTGCCCATTAACTCGATCGGTTCATGGGACGAGTTGAAGGCTCAGTTTATAGTGAACTTTAAGGATACGTGCAAACAACCCATGTCCATTGTGGATCTGGCTGATTGTGTCCAAGGAGAGAACGAATCAACAACTAATTGGGTGCGCCGGGTTTCGGAATCCTACATTTGTCAGGCCGCATCAATCCTGATACAGCAATCGTGACCTTGGAAGGTAATTGCCAGTTTAAGTCACTGAAGATGAAGTTGGGACGGCTCAAGCATCACTGCAATGATATGGGAACGCTCATGGCAGCTCTGATTAAGTATGTTGATTCTGATAATACCAAGGACCCCAATTCTGATGAAGAAAAGCAGGAGAAGAGAAAGAAGAATGTCAGTACAAAAGGACATCATAACCAGGCGAGCCACGGGAACAATGGTAAGCATAAAGCGGACAATTCAGATTTTGTGGCTAACACCAATATGCCCGACAATATGCAGCGCCGTAAGGGTAAACTGCCCCAGCGCGGTGGATGCATGAATCTGGAACGCTTGTTAAACCAGCCCTGCCCAAAGCACGGGACAAAGGAGGTTCCGGCCACGCACCTCTGGAAGGATTGTTTCATCATGAGGGAATTCAAAAACTTTGATCTCTTCCGGTATGATCAGGGTCCATCCGGCGGTTCTAGTCCAGGGTTTCACGGGCCGGGTTATGGTGGCGGCGGTTCAAACTCAGGATTTCATAATAATCAAGGCAACCAAAACAACCAAGGTGGTCACAATCAGCAGAGTAATCATGGGCATCAGCAGCAGTCGGGTTATCAAAGCAACCCGAAGCAGTTAAATGGTGGACAATATCATGTCTTCACTACTAGTCTGTGCAAGCGCGATCAGAAGCTCCATAAAAGGGAAGTAAACTCTGTTGAGCCGGCAGTGCCCCATTATCTGCGCTAGTATGAACAACCTATTATTTGGAGTCGGGAGGATCATCTGCTCTGGGTTGACAATCCGGGCCACCTAGCTTTGGTGGTTGCACCGCGGGTTGGAGGTTATAAGTTCAACAAGGTGCTCATGGACGGAGGGAGCAGTATGAATATCTTGTTACGAAACCTTTTGGCATATGGGGTTGACATATAAGAATCTTAGACCATCAAACATCGTTTTTCACGGTGTGGTGCCTGGTAAATCGGCTTACCCAGTTGGTAAGATGGCTTTGGAGGTGGTTTTTGGAGATGGTCATGATTCAAGATCCGAGACGGTGACCTTTGAAGTGGTTAAAATCAGAAGTATGTACCATGCCTTGTTTGGACGGTCGGTTTATGCTAAATTCATGGCAAGGCCGTGTTATGTTTATCCATAGCTCAAGATGACGGGTCATAAGGGGACCATCACGGTTCATGGTAGCCGTAAGATTGCACTGGAGTGCGAGGAAGGTGATGTGGATTATGCTGGATCGGGTTGTGCAACGGAGGAGTTTAAGTTCTATAAAGACAATGTTGATCCGGCAGATATGACTTCTGTAAAGAAGCCCACTACAGAGCATGATCCGGCTTTGAAGTTTAAATCGGCTGATGAGACTAAATTGGTTGATTTTGTTCCTGGCGATTCATCCAAGCAGTTCAGCATTAGCGTCAACTTGGATCTGAAATAGGAAAGCGCGCTCATCAAGTTCATCCATGAGAACCGGGACATCTTTGCATGGAAACCTTCTGACATGCCAGGTGTACCGAGGGAACTCGCTGAGAACACTCTTAGTATTGATCCGAAGTTCAAACCGGTCAAACAGTTTCTTCGCCGTTTTAATGAAGAGAGGCGCAAGGCCATTGGTGAAGAGGTAGCCCGCCTGTTCGCAGTAGGGTTTATTGTGGAGGTGTTTCACCTAGAGTGGTTGGCTAATCCGGTGCTGGTGCTAAGAAAAACGGCACTTGGCGTATGTGTGTGGATTACAAAGATTTGAACAAAGCTTTCCCTGCTGATCCCTTTGCCCTCCCTCATATTGATCAAATCATTGATGCTACGGCGGGTTGCGAGCGTTTGAGTTTCTTGGATGCTTATTTTGGTTATCATCAGATCAAGATGGCAGTTGAGGACCAGGAGAAGACAACTTTCATCACTCCCTTTGGAGCCTTCTGTTATGTGTCTATGCCCTTTGGGCTCAAGAGTGCCCAGGCAACTTATCAGCGCTGTGTGCAGAGTTGTCTTCATACTCAGATAGGGCGCAATGTTCATGCTTATGTGGATGATATTGTGGCGAAGTCCAGGAAAGCAGAGACGCTCATAACTGATTTGCAAGAAACTTTTGATAACCTGAGAGTTTATGAAATGATGCTCAATCCAGCAAAGTGTGTTTTTTGTGTATCGGCTGGCAAGCTCTTGGGTTTTCTGATGTCCAACCGAGGCATTGAGGCTAATCCAGAAAAGATCAAGGCTATCACATCCCTGGCTAAACCGGCATGTATCAATGATGTTCAACGTTTGGCGGGTCGTATCGCGGCTTTGAGCCGGTTTATTAGCAGGTTGGGAGAGAAGGCGATCCCTCTATATCAGATGTTGAATAACACAGATTGTTTTGTCTGGAGTGATGCTACTGATGCGGCGTTTGAGGACTTAAAGAAGCAGTTGGCTGAACCGCCGGTTCTTGCTGCTCCAGTTGATAAGGAGCCACTGTTGTTATACGTGGCTACTAATGCCCAGGCTGTTAGCGTAGTTATTGTGGTGGAGCGCAAGGAGGATGGGAAGGAATACCTGGTTCAAAGGCCGGTTTATTATATCAGCGAAGTGCTTATTGAGTCAAAGCAAAGATATCTGCATTGGCAGAAACTGGTGTATGGGGTTTTCATGGCAAGTCGGAAGCTTAAACATTATTTTCAAGATCATCCCATCATGGTGGTCAGTTCTGCTCCTTTAGGGGATATAATCCAAAACAGGGAGGCAACTGGTCGGGTTGCTAAGTGGGCTATTGAGCTTGGGCCACACGGTTTGAAGTATATGCCTCGAACAGCTATCAAGTCCTAGGCCCTTGTGGATTTCATCAATGATTGGACAGAGTTGCAAACATCGGAAGACAAACCGGACAACACATACTAGACTATCCACTTTGATGGGTCCAGGCAATTGGAATGCTCGGGGGCTGGAGTTGTCCTTACTTCCCCTCGAGGTGATAAAATTCATTATGTTCTTTGCTTAATGTTCCCTTGTACTAACAATGCAGCTGAATACGAGGCCTTACTCCATGGTCTTCGAGTGGCTAGGGAAATGAACTTAAGCCGGGTACGATGCTTTGGAGATTCGGACCTGGTGGCCCAGCAAGTTTCAGGTACTTGGGATTCTAAGGATCCACTCATGGCGGCTTACCGACGAGAGGTGGATATTGTCGCTGGTCACTTCAAGGGTTATCAAGTGGAGCATGTTGACACCAGATTTTGGCACAGTCAAATACTTATTTAGGATGGCCTCAAATGGAGAAGTGATCTTCATGAAAGAGTTCCGTATTGTCTATATGAACATCTTTGAAGTTTGGGTCATCGCAGTCCGATTTCATCTCGAAGGCCGAAACTATGCTCAAAGTACTAAGATCTTATATTCAGAGTACAGTTTGGCTGATTAAGCCCCCAAGACGACCTCAAATGGAAAAATTATCTAGACGGTTTGTCTTCGTCTCATCGAAACAATCGACTTTGATATAAAAATCGTTCCAATCCGAGTTCGTATGCAAAAGTTAGAGCCATCGGAATACAGCCCTGTCAGGAGGCAAAAACTGGCGCGCCCCACCAGACACCCTGTCTGATGGGTAGCGCGAGGGATAGCCTCTTTTGCGCGACCGATTTGACCCTCAAGATGACCTCCGATCAAAAAACGTTCAACATAAAGGTTGTTCGTCTCGTCGAAACGGTCAAGATTACTTTTGGGCTCGTTTCCATCCGAGATCGTTTACCACCACAAAAAAGACCCGCAATATGCAGCCAGTTTAAACCTAACAGTTTTGGAAAGTTCGGACAAAACCAATCCGAATTTGACTAGGGTTTTGGACGTGAATCCAAGACTTTTCCTTGCACGGGAAGTCCAGCCGCCTCTTATATACCTAAGGGGTGACAGCCGATTCAACAACACACAATCGATCAATCAATCTACTACTTTTCCGTGTTCATCTTCTTTTATCTCTCCCCTTGTATCTTTCTTCTCGTTCTTCGTCGTTCTTAAAGATTGGAGGCAGCGAATCCACGAGGCTCTAGGGGCAGTAAGACCAACCTCGAGCAGCCAATCGTCGCCGCGAGCCCTGACGGGGTCCCTCTCGGGCGAGCGGGGCGTCTGGTCCCAAAAGCGCCGGCTTGCTGTCTTGCGTATCACGCTGGAAGTCGGCCTCCCGCGGTGTGAGTTGCGGAGCATCTCCCTCGGTGCCGTGGGTACACATCGACATGTTCGTGTGACGCGTTCCAGCGTCAAAAGAGCACATTGATCGGCGCTTAAATGAGGCAGCTAATGCTTTAAGCCGGCTGGGATCTCAGCGTAAACCAGTGCCGCCCAATACCTTTTTGGATGTCTTACACAACCCGTCAGTTCAGTTGCCTACAGAGGAGGACCTCGCTATTCCTGATCCGGAGGCACAGTTGGTGGCCTCTTTACGTATTATTCCGGATTGGACGGTTCCATACTTGGTGTATATGAACCGGGGCAAGTTACCAGAAGATGCAGTGTTGGCCAGACAGATAGTCCGACGATCCAAGTCCATGGTTATTCACAACGGCGAGTTACACCATTGCAGTGTCTCTGGTGTGTTCCAGTGTTGTGTTTCCCCTGAAGAAGGCCGTGAGATTCTACGAGAGATCCACGAAGGAGACTGTGGTCATCACGCCGGTTGAAAATCCTTGGTTGCTAAAGCTTTTCGTCATGGTTTTTATTGGCTGACGGCTCATGCTGATGCTGAGGACTTGGTGAGGCGGTGCGACGGTTGTCAGAAATTCTCACGACGAGCTCATGTTCCGGCTCAGGAGCTACGAATGATTCCAATCACTTGGCCGTTTGCTACTTGGGGTCTTGACATGGTAGGGCCTTTCAAGCGATCAAAAGATAAGAAGACCCACCCGTTGGTGGCGGTTGACAAGTTTACTAAATGGGTTGAAGCGGAGCCAGTAAGCAAGTGTGACGCAGCCACGGCGGTTCAATTCATCAAAAAGGTGATCTTCTGTTTTGGTTTTCCACACAACATCATCACAGATAATGGCACGAACCTCTCCAAAGGTGAGATGGAGGACCTTTATCAACGAGAACACATCCGGCTTGATGTGTCGTCCGTGGCTCACCCCCAGTCTAATGGTCAAGCTGAGAGGGCTAATCAGGAAATTTTGAAGGGTATAAAGCCTCGGCTTATGGTTCCTTTGAAGAGGACACTGGGTTGTTGGGTGGAAGAATTACCATCTGTGTTATGGAGCATAAACACCACCCCAAATTGATCTACAGGTTGTACGCCTTTCTTCATGGTTTACGGGGCAGAGGCGGTACTCCCAAGTGATATTCGTCATGGCTCGCCCCGAGTTGCCAATTATGTTGAAGCGGACAATGAGCAAGGACGTCAGGAAGCACTGGACCTATTAGATGAAAAATGAGACATGGCGTTGGCTCGTTCGGTGGTTTATCAGCAAGACCTGCGATGTTATCACAACCTCCGGGTTAAAACAAGAACCTTTCAAGAAGGAGACTTAGTGCTCCGGCTCATCCAGGATCAGACCGATACGCACAAGCTATCCCCATGTTGGGAAGGACCCTTTGTGGTCAGCAAGAATCTGCACAATGGCTCATACTACCTCATCGACGTTCGAGAGCACAAAGACTCAAGCAAATCGGAGGAGGAGACCCGTCGGCCCAGGAATATAGCTCATCTACGGCCTTGCTACACCTGAGCCATAGGCTCTCATTATGTACATATTTTGACAATGTATATATTATGATCAATATAATAAACTGGCATCCTTGCAACAAGCAGGGCCTCTGCCGTTCTTCCAATATTTCTTGGTTACAAGGGGGCTTCTGCTTATAAAGCGACGTCCTATTTGTCCATTAAACTGGCTATCATGCCACAATAAAGCTTGGGAGCTTCACACCCAAGGGGCCAAAGAGAGCATTGTTGCTAAAAGCACAACTCAAACATAGGCACCCATTGAGCACAGCTCACAAAGTTACTTGGGGGCTCTTTGTGCAAAGCAACAAAGAGTTTGAAAGGACCCTTGTAATTGGCTATCAAGCCACGGCTTGGATGCCGGTGTATTCACCTAAACCCCGGGTTAACCTGCCTTCATCAAGTAAGCCACTCCTATCCAGGTAATCCTGGCATGACCCGCCGAACGTTGGACAAGTCAATCTTATACAGACCCTGAACTTGTTAACGTTAAAACGACGACTGGTTAGTTGGAGGCCCATCTTAAAAGTTTTTGTGAAATGGTTTAACTCAGCGGCCTGGCAGCCCTTGAAAAGCCTCGAATTTGGGCCTCGCAGCCCTTGAAAAGCCTCAACTACAAGTTTTCCTTTGATTTTGTTTTTGCAAAGTTTTATCTCTTTTGATAAAGTTCTAAGATAAACCGACGTCTACTGACCCGGCCCGACTATATGTCATTACATCAACCCGGTGTTTCTTAACCCGGCGTGGCTTACAGTTATCAGGTGTTAGCACATAATCAAATATGAACCAACATTTCTTAATCGGGTCTGGTATTGACTATAAGTCGCCAGGATGATCATCCGGTGTTTGTCATAACCCGGCATGGCTTATTATGCACCAGCACAGCATGGTGGGAGTTTTCAAACACTCAAATTTGGGTTATCACCCTTACTACACAATTTGGTAAACCAACAAAGGTGATTTAATATCACAGGTTATGAGAATTCTGGTTCTGTATTGGGTATCATGACCCGTCCTGCGGTAAACCGCCAGGACATGTTTAAAGTTTCTCAAATGCAGACAATAGGATTTTATAAGAAATACCAAGGCACATAAAGCAAGCATAGCAACAATCATGTCGGATTACAATATCAGGTAGCAGTGCACGATGGCAGAAGATCAAAGTATTTCAACTAGCCTATTACAAGGCGCTTTGATGCCCAAAATAATAATTGTTTGTTGCCCAGAACGCTATATGCGAAAATCAAACCGGCAGCCGGATTATGATTCATCACTAGGCTGACGTGAAGTTGAAGGATCATGTCACGTCGGTTCAACGTCCTCCTCCTCACCCAGTGGCTAGAAGTCAAGGGTGGCCCAATCAATCCTGGTTAAGGCTTGGAAGACAGCTTCGTTGCTTATAAGATTGGACGGTTCAACGTCAGGGGCATAGGTGTGCTTACGGATTGGAGGGATAAGATTCTGTGCTTCTTTCACAGCTACGTCAACCCGTTTGTTGTCTGCGCCATAGCTGGCCCGATAGACAGACAAGTCAACCTCTTCGGCCAATTGGCTTGCCAACGGGCGCATCTCTTTTGTCAAGGCTTTGAGGGCTTCATTATCAAAGTCTGATTCGTCTTCTTGTTGGCCAGGATAGCCCTTTGCGATATCTGCTGGATCAAGATCAGCAATCCAAGCTTTGGTCCGAGTCAGTGATGTTAAAGCGCTAGCCCTTGCAGCAGATCGCTTTACCTCTTCTATCTGGGTAGGGGTCATAGATAATTTGGCCAACGTATCTTTGATCAAGGTTGGTGCCGGTTTGTTGTAGGAGGCCGCACAGATGACTCGTTGAGCACCAGTATACAATTGTTCTATCAATGTATAGGCTGCTTTCAACTTCATCCGCATATCCGAGCCCAGATGAGCAATACGGCTACCTGTGACAGTATAAGAATTTGTTGTTAAACTGGCAACTTCAAAGATGTTTAAGAAAGTTTCTTACAAAGAGTACTTACCATATATTGCTGAAGTCATAGCATTGACTTGATGCTTTAGCCCAGTTAGCTCTTCTGCCACCGGTTTAGGAGCTGCTTCGGCATCTTCAGCCCGCTTTAATAGAGCAGCCTTCTTGGTTTCCCAATCCGGCCGATCGCTTTTAAAACCATCCTTTAATTGCTCCATGGCAGTTAAAGCGCCCTTCAGTTCATCTTTGGCCTTGGAGGTTTCTGCTTGCTGGGACTTGATGTTTTCTTGAAGATCAGCAATCTGGGAAACTTTGTTGCTCAAGTCAGCCTGCAAGAGACAGATGATGAAGATGTTATGATTTTCTCAAAGTCCCAAGCACATAACAAGTTATACACTTGGCACTTGGGGCTAAATTTTTTACTGTTATTTGAAGTCCCAAGCCTCAATACAAGTATTAATCTTGGCACTTGGGGGCTAATGTGTACTTGATAACAAACTTCAGAGGTGAAGGAATTCAGCAAGGACAAGTTTTGGCAACAGAAAGTCCTGGTTCATCTTGAAGAGATAAACCGACCCTTGGGGGCTACACAGTTGAAGTCTTTTTATCTAAAGTCCCGGTTCATCTTGAAGAGATAAACCGGAGGAAGTGACTTGCTGGCCACTATGTCGGGTTGTACGACGAGCTTCAGGATGTTGTGGATCCAAATGAGTGAAAGAATGTGAACGTTTCACTTTCCGAACTGCGCGACGGAGTTTTCTTACTGGCACAAGATCAGAATTAGAGGAAAGGGAGATTACCTCTACATGGTCAGCACGGCTAGCTTCCGCATCGTCCTGGTAATGGTCGTTGTCAATAAGATGTATGAAAAATGAACCAAGGGAGTCAAGTTCTACCTGTTCTTCCGAGTCATCAACATCTTCGGGCGGATTAGAGGATTCAGCGGTTTTCTTCTTGGCTGGCCTCTTTGTGGCCTTGCTCTTGCCACAAGGAGCTCTCACCGGTTTGCCTTGAGTTTTTGCCGGTTTGTCTTGTGTTTTCCTCTTCCAGAAAGGATCTTTGGCCTGTAAAAATAAACAAAAGGCTATCAGAAAAATGTTAAAGGGGAGACGGATTAAAAGGCAGAAGGATAAATTCTTACCGCTGGCGGTTTGTTCGAGGCATAAAAGGGACGCAATCCAGTCTTGCTGCACTCAGAAATTGGTTCATCTAGCATCTTTTTGACAGACTCAGTGACTTCATCATCATTCATCTGTATTTCAGTGTGCCGTTGAGGGTCTTTGACATCCCCGGTATACTCATGCATTAACCTGGTGCGGCGGCTTAAGGGCAGGATACCCCATGAAACCCAGCAACAGACGAGGCCAATGCCGGTTAAGCCGTTTGCTAGAAGAGCCCGGAGCTTAGCAAGCTGTGGTGCATATGTTTGTCGTTCTTTGGCAGTAAGTCACTGAGGCAGTGGATGTCCATTGCTGAGTCGGTAAGCATGGTAAGCTGACAGAGGATTTTCATCAGTAGGAGCGGTGTTCTGACAGTAGAACCATGTTTGATTCCAATCCTTGGGGTGGCTGTGATGTTTGGCATGAGGAAAATTGACTTCTTTCCTTTTTTGAATCGACACTCTGCCAAGTTCAGTATTGGGGCCGTCAGAAAATTCAGTACGGCGGTTCAAGTGGAAGAAATCTCTGAAGAGTTCAACAGTCAGTTCCTCTTGTAGATAAACTAAACAGAACACTTGGAAATTGAAGATGTTGGACACAGAGTTCGGTCCAATGTCTTGAGGATGGAGTTGGAAGTTGGCAAGTATATCACGGAAATTTTTTGATCCGGGAGGGCTAAACCCTCGGTCCAGATGCTGCATAAACACAACCACTTCTCCATCATGAGGTTCAGGAGGGTTTTCGACACCAGGGACTCTCCAATGAATGACTTCTTTCTTTGCTAAAGCACCAGTTAGAACATATCCAGTGAGTTGTTCTTCAGTGATCCGGGAGGGAACCCAATTGCAAGAAGAGAATTGTTTGGCCATTTTTTATGACAAACTGAAAAGGAAGTTTACATGTCGGTTTACAGTTCAAGATTGATACACATAAACCGGTGTCAAACCGGGGAAGTTAATCAAAGCATGTGTGTGTGCGTATTAAGCCGGATACTGATGATCAAGTAAAGATGGCAATTTAAGTGAGGGCTAATGGTGTCTGGCGGATTATCATTTTTACAAGTTAAATCGCCTACAGTGGTATGGGGGAAAACAGATCTGAAAATTGCTAAGTGCTACACAAACTGGTTTCACAAGCCAAGGATTATCATTATGGATCTAACAGAGTTCAGCAAAAGGAAAAGTATTAAAGCCCTAAAATGGCGATAGCAGAACAGAAAGGATCCAGATGGGATCTGTTCGAGGTCCTAAAGATACTATGGTGAGGCAAAATAAACTAAAGCTTCGGCCACAAAGGAAAGATGTGAAGCTTATCAAGATTCAATGAGATAGTAAGATCGAAACAACGAACATGGATGAACACTGATGAACATGGATGAATACCGAAACCCTAATGCAGATCTAGGGTTGAGGGAAGAAGGCTTACCGGATTCACAGGAGAGGCGTAGGAGAGTCGCGGATCTCTGGTATGTTCAGGTTGATGCAGCGGCCAGGGATGATGCAGCGCTTCAAGGTCGACGGTGGCGGCGGAGCTGTCGGGCTTGAGCGTCGAGAGGAAGAAGAAGAAGCGCGAAAGGGGAAAAGGGATGGACCCCTGGGCCTATTTATAAGGCATTTGGATAAGCAGGCAAGCACGGGGATCGAGGATCCCAAAGCGGAAAATGGGGCACAGCTGTTGCCTCGATCTTCGGAAGTTAATTAATAAAGGGAATCTTTGTGACTTTTTATACAAAGATGACATCATGATGATTTACTGCAATTTCAAAAGATGACATCATGGCGGTTTACCAAAGCTCATAGGGAGAAGATATCATGGCGGTTTAGAGGATCATAAGAAGATGTTCAGGGAATTTTTCTAAGTATTGAAGATTGACATGAACAGGTTCAAATCAATCTGGGGCCTAATGTTGGGGATATAACTACTGAGTGTAAACCGCCCAGGAGGGGCCGGTTCACGCTCATCTATATGGAAGCCCATGAAGGCAAGGAGTATGGAGCTCAATTGTTAAAGTTTAGTGGCCCGGAGCCCAAAGGCAGATTAGGGCCCATAGTAATAAACCGCCGTAGATGTATAACTTGTATTGTAAGTTAGGGAAAGGAAGAGACCGAGCTGGACACTTGTATGAGCCGGCCTCGGGATTCTATAAACCGGCCGGGCGTCAACCTGTGTATATAAAGGGATGACCTGGCGGCAGTTCAGGGACAAGAAACAATAGCTCGAGAGATAGGTAAAGCGGATTCGCTCCCTGGTCATCGAGATCAATCAATTCCACAACAACTGGAGTAGGCTTTACCTTCACAGCAAGGG
Organism: Triticum aestivum; assembly: GCF_018294505.1. NCBI lineage: Eukaryota > Viridiplantae > Streptophyta > Magnoliopsida > Poales > Poaceae > Triticum > Triticum aestivum. Next base: position 243,181,283 of record NC_057801.1, read on the forward strand.
GACGAACCAATATAAACTTCTCGTGTCCTTTGTTCCGGTTTAACCCCTTTAAGCTAATCTCATTGCGATGGCTCCATGACTAAGTCCTTCCGCTAGGACATCTGACGTGTTAATTCCACGACACCCCTTCTCCTACTCCTACTAGGAAAGGAGGAGTCCTACTCCCGGTGGGAGTAGGACTCCCCCCTTGGCGCGCCCTCCTCCTAGCCGGCCGCCTCCCCCTAGCTCCTTTATATACGGGGGCGGGGGTGCACCCCAAGACACGCAAGTTGATAATTGATCTCTAGCCATGTGCGGTGCCCCCCTCCACCATAATCCACCTCGGTCATATCGTAGCGGTGCTTAGGTGAAGCCCTGCATCGGTAGCTTCATCAACACTGTCTTCATGCCGTCATGCTGACAGAACTCTCCCTCGAAGCTCTACTGGATCGTGAGTTCGTGGGACGTCACCCAGCTAAACATTCGCAGATCGTGGATGTACCGTACATTCGGTACTAGGATCGGTCGATCGTGAAGACGTACGACTACATCAACCGCGTTGTCATAACGCTTCGGCTTACGGTCTACGAGGGTACGTGGATGGCACTCTCCCCTCTCGTTTCTATGCATCACCATGATCTTGCGTGTGCGTAGGATTTTTTTTGAAATTACTACTTTCCCCAACATCTATCCCCCTAGGAGCATGCGCGTAGTACTTCGTTTAAATGATAGATTTTTGCAATAAGTATGTGACTTCTTTATGACTAATGTTGAGTCCATGGATTATACGCACTCTCACCCTTCCACCATTGCTAGCCTCTCTAATACTGTGCAACTTTCGCCGGTACCATACACCCACCATATACCATACTCAAAACAGCCACCATACCTACCTATTATGGCATTTCCATAGCCATTCCGAGATATATTGCCATGCAACTTTCCACCGTTCCTTTTATTATGCCACGCTCCATCATTGTCATATCGCTTTGCATGATCATGTAGTTGACATTATTTGTGGCAAAGCCACCGTTCATAATTTTTGATACATGTCACTCTTGAGTCATTGCACACCCCGGTACACCACCGGAGGCATTCACATAGAGTCATATTTTGTTCTAAGTATTGAGTTGTAATTCTTGAGTTGTAAATAAATAAAAGTGTGATGATCTTTGTTATTATAGCATTGTCCTAGTGAGGAAAGGATGATGGAGACTATGATTCCCCCACAAGTTGGGATGAGGCTCCGGACGAAAAAAAGAGGCCATAAAAAAGAGAAAAGGCCCAAATAAAAAAATGAGAGAAAAAGAGAGAAGGGGCAATGCTACTATCCTTTTTCCACACGTGTGCTTCAAGGTAGCACCGTGATCTTCATGATAGAGAGTCTCCTATGTTGTCACTTTCATATACTAGTGGGAATTTTTCATTATAGAACTTGGCTTGTATATTCCAATGATTGTCTTCCTCAAAAGTGTCCTAGGTCTTCATGAGCAAGAAAATTGGATGCACACCCACTTAGTTTCTTTCGTTGAGATTTCATACACTTATAGCTCTAGTGCATCCGTTGCACGGCAATCCCTACTCACTCACATTGATATCTATTGATGGGCATCTCCATAGCCCGTTGATATGCCTAGTTGATGTGAGACTATCTCCTCCTTTTTGTCTTCTCCACAACCACCATCTATTCCACCTATAGTGCTATGTCCATGGCTCTCGCTCATGTATTGCGTGAAGATTAAAAAGGTTTGAGAACATCAAAAGTATGAAACAATTGCTTGGCTTGTCATCGGGATTGTGCATGATTAAATACTTTGTGTGATGAAGATAGAGCATAACCAGACTATACGATTTTGTAGGGATAGCTTTCTTTGACCATGTTATTTTGAGAAGACATGATTGCTTTGTTAGTATGCTTGAAGTATTATTGTTTTTATGTCAATATTAAACTTTCGTCTTGAATCTTTAGATCTGAATATTCATGCCACAGTAAAGAAATTTCATTGATAAATATGTTAGGTAGAATTCCACATCAAAAATTCAGTTTTTATCATTTACCTACTTGAGGACGAGCAGGAATTAAGCATGGGGATGCTTGATACGTCTCCAACGTATCCATAATTTTTTATTGTTCCATGCTATTATATTATCTGTTTTGGATGTTTAGTGGGCTTTAATATGCTCTTTTATATTATTTTTGGGACTAACCTATTAACCGAAGGCCCAGTGCCAGTTTCGGTTTTTTTGCCTATTTTAGAGTTTTGCAGAAAAGGAATACCAAACGGAGTCCAAACGGAATGAAACCTTCTCGATGTTCTTTCTTCGACCGAGAGCAAACTAGAAGACTTGGAGCTGAAGTCGGAGACGTAATGAGGAGGCCACGAGGCAGGAGCGCGTGCCCTGGGGGGCAGGTGCGCCCCCACCCTCGTGGGCCCCTCGTAGCTCCACCGACCTAGTTCTTTCGCCTATATATACTCATATACCCTAAAAACATCAGGGGGAGCCATGAAACCACTTTTCCACCGCCGCAACCTTTTGTACCCGTGAGATCCCATCTTGGTATGCATTATTTGATATCTTTGCAAGTCTCTTCAAATTATTGGTTTGGTTTGGCCTACTAGATTGATCTTTCTTGCCATGGGAGAAGTGCTTAGCTTTGGGTTCAATTTTGCGGTGACCTTTCCCAGTGACAGTAGGGGAAGCAAGGCATGTATTGTATTATTGTCATTGAGGATAAAAAGATGGGGTTTATATCATATTGCTTGAGTTTATCCCTCTACATCATGTCATCTTTCTTAATGCGTTACTCAGTTCTTATGAACTTAATACTCTAGATGCATGCTGGATAGCAGTCGATGTGTGGAGTAATAGTAGTAGATGCAGGCAAGAGTCGGTCTACTTGACATGGACGTGATGCCTATGTTCATGATCATTGCCTTAGATGTAATCATAATTATGCATGTTTCTATCAATTGTTCGGAAGTAATTTGTTCACCCATCGTAATACATGCTCTCTCGAGAGAAGCCACTAGTAAAACCTATGGCCCTCGCTCTTTTCCATTATATTAAATGTAACATCTTAATTTTCAATTTGGATGTTACACATAGATCATCGTATGCATATCATGTTTATTCTTGCATTTTGGTTGAGATCCTAGAAATGTTAAGCAACTCAAGGACCCACGGAGAGAGTTGGAGGTCTCACACAATTCATATTTGAATTTATTTCAAATTTGAAGAAAGGATCATTTTGGTTTTAAAATTTATTCTCTCCAATTATTTCCAATGTTAAAAATAAACGAGAGAAGATAATATGGCTTCTTCAAATTCAGAGAAATATTGGAGAAACAATTTTAAAATCAAATTATGATTTTTTTTATGGTTTTTATTTGCTATTTTATTTGAATTAGAAAAATATGGATTTTTCAAAATTGCATTTTTAGGCCAGAAAATGTTCATTTTGTTCTAAATATTTTATTTAGACGGTGAAAATTGTTTTTGTCTTTTTTACAAAAAAATATAATTTATTAGGATTTTTCTGTTCGGGCGAAATTATTTTAAGAAAAAAAGTTTTGCGGACCAAACTAGGCCAGCGGTCCAGCCGGCCCGTCAGCGCCGCCGCCCTCACGCGCGTGCCCGAGGCGGACTCCACCGAAGTCCGAGACACCGCCGGCTGCCGCCTTGCCCCCTCCCCAAGTCGGGCACACACGCCCCCTCCTATTTAATGCGCCCCCACCCCCGCCCCGCCGCCACAACCCCGCCACCAGCACCGCCGCCTCCCGTGCCAACGCCCGCCGCCGCCCAAGCCGCCGCCCTGCCTCGCCGGACTCGCCGGAGCCGCTGCCGTCGTCCGCCATGTTTTTTTGGTTTAGGTAAAATCCTTCGGATTTTTTAGAAAACACTAGATCTGTTTTTATTAAAAGATCGGTTCGGTTTTTTGTCGGTTTATTTATTTAGCAGACGTTCGTCCATTCGTTCATTTTAACGAATGTTGTTCGCCGGTTAGGATCAGACAGCGAACGTTTGTTCGTTAGTCTGTTCGTTTTAGTTTTTTTTTCAGGGTTTTATCTGCGATTATTTTTATCGCGATTTCAGCCCTTATCTTTAGACTGGTATAACTTTTTACTCGTTTATCCAAATTAGATGAAACCAGCGCCTAAATCTTCGTCTAGAAGCCCTCTTTCCAGTTAATCAACTTGAACATGATTTCGGTACTGCAAAATTTGACTTTAGTCCAGATTAGTAAATGAATCTTGTCTCGTTCGTATTTTGAGTTTCCTAGCTCCGTTTGAGTTGAATCTTTTTGCCAATCGTAGCTAATCACATGTACTTTAAGTTAAGATATAATTCACATGTTAATAATGATGTTAGGTTTTGACTCTTGTTAGTTTAAGCTGTTGCTTGTTTCGTGTTCGATTTGGATGTTTTCTCGAGTTTTCTCGTGTTTCGTTTGAGTGATTGCTTATGTATGCTATTGTTTGTCTATGCTAGATTACCCAGAGTGTGAAGCTTGTTACTACAAATCTCTACAGTTTGCAGATCGTCAACAAGGCAAGTTACACTTTGATCATACTCTTGTATACCCAGTTTTTACTATGCATTAGTTTTCCCCCACAAATATTTGCATTGGTAGGATCGGGAACATGTGGTTTTGGTTGTAGTATTTGAGGTAGGAACATAATACCTTTTGATCACCCCGAGAATATATGTTATGCTTATTATTGCTTAGCCATGCTCGTAGACGGGGATTGGATCGTGATTCAGACATGGAAGTTTGAGAGTTATTTTAATTATGGATAGCAGTAAGGTGGCAACTTTAATACAAATCTGGGTGCACTGGTTGAGGCACCTGGAGTACCTAGTGTTGTCTGTTTTGGAAATCCCAGAGTACCAGTGCGATTATCCAATGGAATGCCACCCAGGCTCAAAGGGATCGTAAGATTGTTCATGCTAGAAACTTCCGTGTGCAGCCACAAGCCATTATGGGCTCTGGCATAGTTGAGTAAGTTGCGTGAGCTCTTGAAGAGGTAGACTAGCAGATGTAGAGGGTTGTAGGTGGTACTGTCTACCCGGAGTAGAGAATTAATGCTTCAGGAACGCTATGTCTCGATCATCCGATCATGGATACGGTCGAGTCTTGTGGGGAGAAGTGTGCAAACCTCTGTAGAGTGTATAAACTAATCATGGTTAGATGTGTCCCCGGTTATCGACATCTTGAGTAACTAGTACTTGAATCTATTGATGTGATCTCAACACGTTACTTTAATTAATAATGATGTTGGGTTATTGATGATACTTTTAATTGGGACTTGAGTTGGAGGAACCTTCTCAAATAATGGGCAACATGGGAGTAGTTAATTAAATTTATTCCTTTGTTATAGGAAAAAACTAGTTTTATGCAAAACCATGAAACTTACAGCCTCCACCAACAAAATATTGCATGTAGATATAGTTCTTGCATTATCATTGCTTTACAGTGTAACTATGCCAGCATATTCCATGTGCTGACCCGTTTCGGGCTGCAACATTTTATGTTGCAGACTACGCAGACGACGATGTTGTTTTGCACTCAGCTATGCTGTTGGAGTTGATGGACTCATTTACCTTTGAAGCCTTCCGCTGTTATCTAGTTTAGATGGCCTTCAGCCATGAGTTATTTATGTAATAATACTCTTTATGAGGACTTGATGTAATAAGTGTGTGATTGTGTCGGTGTACTAAAGTAGGGGCGCTCCTTTATACCCTTATTTGTGCACGGGTAGTCAGAGCCGCGCCCATGACCACACTTAAGCAGGGCAGAGACAGGGATTCAAAGCCGCGAGACGGTCAAAACAACGCCAAGACAGAGGCATAAAGAGCAATAAGGCGAGGTGGCTTTCCCCCGGCAAGACCCTTGCCGGGGCGACCCCCATGGCCCCGGCAAGGACCTTGCTGGGGCAGCTCACCTGATGTCAGCAGATCGCGCCACCCTTGAGCCCCAGGTCCTCCAGCACCACCAACCACGTTGGGACCTAGGCTTGGGAGGCGCCTCCGTGATGGCATGCAGATCTTTGTGAAGACAAGAAACACTTCAAACAAGAAGAGGATTAGAAGACAACGAACCTCGGCGAGATCATTGTCAAGGAAACCCACAAACCCCCTGGCAAGACCCTTGCCGGGGACGACCGCAACACCACGGAAAGACCCTTGCCGGGGCCCCGGCAAGGCCCTTGCCGAGGATGTCCACGAGGCCATAGCTAGGCCCGCACCCGCCAAGCTTCTGCCACCGCTCCCATGCAGCTGCCAGCCCACCAGCTGGGCAGGCGCCTGCGTGTCGGCATGAGGCTTCTCGGCAAACTCAGCGCATGCCTACGTGGTGGCATGCAAATCTTTGTGAAGGCCCTACCATCGCGCCACCTCAGCAGCCTGCCAGCCTACATGGCGTTGACTGCCTCCCTGGCCCAGGCGCATGTCAAGATAGGGCGAAGCAGCAGTAAAGTGAAGGGGACACGTGAGATGCGCATTAAATGCGTCTTGTCCTATAATAGCTAGCGATAGGCTTAACCACAGTACCCCGATGCCACCTCATGTGTGCCACTATGGAGATCCCCTTGCCTAAAAATGGAGGCCCAAGGCATCCGGGAGAAGGATTCAGACTTTTGGACAAGTTACGCTCATTGTAACTAGCCCAAGAACTCCAAAAACACAGATATACACATCAAAGCAGGACTAGGGTATTACGCATCCTCGCGGCCTGAACCTGGTTAAATGACCCGCGTGCTTGTACCGACTGCTGATCCTGCTCTTCTCACCACCCCGCGCCCCGCAACCGTAGTAGGGATTCTTGTGATCCCATAGGTGTCGTTTCCCACCGACATCTTTGGCGCGCTAGGTAGGGGGTGCAGTAGTGAGAATCTGGCTTAGCAGCTAGTAGCACAGCTCACTACTAGGGAAAAGCCTATACACAGAACTTTAGCAATAGCACGTGTTAAAAAGGGCGCTACTGCTAGATAGCAGCAACGCGCTCAAGAAAACCGCACTGCAGATACACATATAGCAGTAGCGCGTCCCTCCGGAAAAGCGCTATTACAAAAATTCCCACCGCTAAGCCGATCGGCTACACATAGTAGTAGCGCTCTTTTAGAAAGAGCGCTACTGCTAACTTTGTTGTAGCAGTGCGTTTATGTGTAAGGCGCTACTGCTAACGAAAATAAAATAAAATGAAAAACATGTAGAAAAGTAAATGAAAATGAAAGACATAGAAAAAGGAGAAAGGAAAAAATAAAATGTAGATAAAAATAAATGAAAAAAGGGAAAAAAGGAGAAAGGAATAGCAGTAGCGAGTTTCAGGAAATGCGTTGTAGCTAACTTAGCTATAGCGCGCTTTCGGAAACGCGCTACCGTTAAGTTTCACTTAAACAATGGTCCCCCCGCCACCACTTCTTCCCCAAATCCCTCACCCTCACCGCCGTCTCGCCAATTCGTCGTCGCCCCACTTCGCTGTCGTCTCCTGCCGGCGTGGACGCCCTCAACCTCACCGTCTCCCCCCGAGGCCGCCGTCATCCTCACCGCCGCCGCCCGAGGCCGCCCTCAGCCTCACCGCCGCTGCCCATGGCCGCCCTCGACCTCACCGTCGCCGCCCTCCACCTCACCGCCGCTCGAGCCCACCCAGGACCGCCGTTGCCCGTGCCCGAGCCCGCCCTCTCCGCCCCTACCTCCGTCGCTGAGCACCTCCCCGCCACCATCTCTCCCCTCTCTGTAAGTCCCCCACTCCTCTCTCTTTGCATTTTAGAGCAAAAATTAGTAGATCAAAAGTTTGTTTATAGCAAAAAATTTAGTTTGGAGCAAAGGGTGTTAAGTAGTACATGTTAGAGCAAAAATTAGTTTAGAGCAAAAAATTTGGTTTACAGCAAAAGTTAGTTAGGGCAGTAGGGTTTAATTAGGGTAGATGCTGCTTGTATAGTATATAGTGATACTAGTAGATGTTAATTAGGTTAGGGCAGTAGTGGTAATAGTAGATGTTAATTAGATGCTTTTCAGTTAGGGCAATAGAGTTTTTCTAGGTTAACTAGGTTAGTAGTGCTGCTAGTAGTAGTGGTACAGTAGGTTAATTAGGTGAAGTTGAATGAATAACCTAAATGAATGAAATTAGTAGTTAACTGATTTTTTTTCCTTTCATCATTATAGAGCACTAAAGTTAACTAAATTTTGTTCTATTAGTAGTTAAATGAATTTTCTTCTACACTTTGTTTTTGAATTAGCCTGTGAAATTTGGACATGTGGTTGCTCGTGTATATTTGGACATGTGTTGCAGTGTCAAAGAGGGATATTTGAACACTATTTCTAGGGAATGAAGCTGAGTGACCTGTGTTTTGCCGGAATGTTGATTCATTTCTGTTCTGGCAAATTTCAGGTTCTCGATTTGTCCATTTTTTAGCAAAGGTCATGCCGAAATTTTCCGTGAATTTCCACATGACTTGTGCTACAAACTAGGACATATCGAGTGCCCGGAATTTGCCGCAAGGTATGAACATCAACATCCCACCTACCCAATTAGCATTGGGTGTCGGGTTGGGTGATAGCGGACGGGGTAAGGAGGAGGCTCCATTAGTCGTTGATGACGTCGCCATGGATGAGGATGAGGATGATGATGGCATTCCACAGTATGTCTATACTGGCGCCTACTCAGGGTTTGAGCGTCGTGAGTCGTTGCCTGAATTGCCGTCTGCGGAGGCTGAACGTATTATGGACGACCTTCCGGTCGTAAAGAAGTATAGGAAGAGAGCGAGGAAAGGCAAAAAAGCTGATTCTATGATCCAGCCGCCTCAGTAGCCTCAGCTTTAGGACCGTATAGATATCCCCGATGTGGATAAATGGCATATCCCCGGTCAACCAATCCTACCTGCAACAGCGCTACGGGCCAGATTCGGCGATCTAAGAAGACTTCATGACGATGTGCTGCGGATAGAGAAAGGCCTCATCGCCTCGAAAGATCCAGGATACCCACTCTACATGGTTAATGTTCCACGAAAAACAGGGATGTTCTACGGAGAAGGACAAATGTCGCAGGAAGACGTCCGAACATGGGTAGCCTCTCAGCATCTCGACATGAAGCCTTTCACTAAGCTCGGGGACTATCTCTCTGACATGGATGGATGGCATGACATGGTGGAGTGATTGTCGATATATGACAATGTGTCCGTTTTGTCCATACTTTCTGTATGACAAAACTTTGAGTTATGTGATACGTCTCCAACGTATCTATAATTTTTGATTCCTCCATGCTATATTATCTACTATTTTGGGCAATATTGGGCTTTATTATCCATGTTTATATTATTTTTGGGACTAACCTATTAACTGGCGGCCCAGCCCAGATTTGTTGTTTTATGCCTATTTCAGTGTTTCGAAGAAAAGGAATATCAAACGGAGTCAAAACGAAACGAAATCAACTGGAGAAGTTATTTTTGGAAGGAAAGCCACCCGATGGACTTGGAGTGCATGTCAGGAAAGAAGGGAGGTGCTCACGAGGGTAGGGGCGCGACCACCCCACTGGGGGGCGCCCCCTGCCTCGTGCCCCCCCCTTCGGTCCACCGACGTACCCCCTGCACCCATATATACCTACGTATCGTAAAACATCCAGAACAGAAGATAGATCGAGAGTTCCACCGCTGCAAGCCTCTGTAGCCACCAAAAACCTCTCGGGAGCCCGTTCCGTCACCCTGCCGAATGGGGAACCCAACACCAGTGGCCATATTCTTCATCCCGACACTATCCGTGACGAGGAGGGAGTAGTTCACCCTCGGGGCTGAGGGTATTTACCAGTAGCTATGTGTTTGATCTCTCTCTCTCTCTCTCTCTCTCGTGTTCTCTCTCATGTTCCCTCTACGACACGATCTTGATGTATCCCGAGCTTTGCTATTGTAGTTGGATCTTATGATGTTTCTCCCCCTCTACTCTCTTGTGATGAATTGAGTTTCCCCTTTGAAGTTATCTTATCAGATTGAGTCTTTTATGAGAACACTTGATGTATGTCTTGTCGTGCTTATCTGTGGTGACAATGGGATATCATGTGCCACTTGATGTATGTTTTGGTGACCAACTTGCGGGTTCCGCCCATGAACCTATGCATAGGGGTTGGCACACGTTCTTAACTCTCCGGTAGAAACTTTGGGGCACTCTTTGAAGTACTTTTGTGTTGGTTGAATAGATGAATCTGAGATTGTGTGATGCATATCATATAATCATGGCACGGATACTTGAGGTGACAATGGAGTATCTAGGTGACATAAGGGTTTTGGTTGATTTGTGTCTTAAGGTGTTATTCTAGTACGAACTCTTTTATAGATCGATCCGAAAGAATAACTTTGAGGTGGTTTCGTACCCTACCATAATCTCTATGTTTGTTCTCCGCTATTAGTGGCTTTGGAGAGACTCTTAGTTGCATGTTGAGGTATTGTTATTTGATCTATCTATGTTATTATTGTTGAGAGAACTTGCACTAGTGAAAGTATGAACCCTAGGCCTTGTTTCCTATCATTGCAATACCGTTTACGCTCACTTTTATCATTACCTTGCTGTTTTTATTATTTCAGATTACAAAAACCTATATCTACTATCCATATTGCACTTGTATCACCATCTCTTCGTTGAACTACTGCACCTATACAATTTACCATTGTATTGGGTGTGTTGGGGACACAAGAGACTCTTTGCTATTTGGTTGCAGGGTTGCTTGAGAGAGACCATCTTCATCCTATGCCTCCTACGGATTGATAAACCTTAGGTCATCCACTTGAGGGAGATTTGCTACTGTCCTACAAACCTGTGCACTTGCAGGCCCAACAACGTCTACAAGAAGGTTGTGTAGTAGACATCAAGCAGTTTCTAGCACCGTTGCCGGGGAGGCTAGGTAAAGGGAACTCACTCACACCCCATCAACTAAGCAGTTTCTAGCGCCGTTGCCGGGGAGGTGAGTGCTTGAAGGTATATCTTTAAATCTTGCAATCAAATCTTTTTGTTTCTTTTTTTATCACTAGTCTAGTTTATAAAAGAAAACTACAAAAAAATGGAGTTAAGCTTGTCTCATACGCTTCACCTTTTTAATATCTTTCGTGAGAATGATGGAAAGGAAAATTGTGCTCAAGTGCTAGAAGAAGAATTACATAGAATGCTTGGCATGAAATATGTGAATGATGAGCATGATTTCAATGTTGTTAGTATGAATTCTTTGAATATCCATGATGCTAATGATATGCAAGGCCACAAGCTTGGGGAAGCTATGTTTGATGAAGATGATATTTTTTGTCCCCCAAGCTTTGATGAGCAAATTTACTATGATGAAAGCATGCCTCCTATATATGATGATTATTGTGATGACACGTATGCTTTAAAGAATAATGATAACCATGAAAGTTGTCATCTTGATCTTAATTTTCAATCACATGATAGTTATTTTGTTGAGTTTGCTCCCACTACTATTCATGGGAAGAATTTTGGTTATGTGGAGAGTAGTAAATTTTCTATGCTTGTAGATCATGAAAAGAATGCTTTATGTGCTGGTTATATTGTTGAATTCATTCATGATGCTACTGAAAATTATTATGAGGGAGGAACATATGCTTGTAGGAATTGCAATAATGTCAAGTTTCCTCTCTATGTGCTGAAAATCTTGAAGCTAGGCGTTTTGCCTTCCTATGCTTGTTGATTATTGTTCCCATAAGTTGTTTGATCACAAAATCCCTATGCATAGGAAGAGGGTTAGACTTAAATGTGCTAGTCATCTTCTTCATGATGCTCTCTTTATGTTTCAATCTATTATATACATAATATAGAAGACAAATAAGCCACCACGATTCATCCACACAGATTAAATTACCTCAGCCATTAATTTTAGATATAGACGGTTGAGATTTAAAGACGTAACGTTACATACAAATATTGTGTACGAGCAATCATTTGCACGTGTGAATCTCTATCACGTGCCAAGTAAAAAAAGATCTATCACGTATACGTGCTACAACCGATGTGTTAGAATTGGATAACAAATCAATCAGGCGTTAGACAAAAAAACAATCAGGCGTTGGACAGATTGATCTTTTTTTAGGGGTTTGGACAGATTGATATGTCACGTAAAGTTAGAATCAGATAGCAAATCAGTCAGTCGTTGGACATATTGATTTATGCATGAACAACAAGATTAGCATGTACACGTGATAGGGGATACTTTCCTTTTTTTAAACCATAGAGAATCCATCCGTGACTCCCTGTGTAACTTACGGGAAGCCCATATATCATCTATGAAAGTTTTTTCAGTCCATAGGCCACCACTTTTTCAGTCCAAAGCCACCACTTTTTCAGTCCAAAGCCACCACTTTTTCTGTCCAAAGCCCACCACATTAGTAACAGAAAAGATGAAACCAGCAGGAGCCCGCACCTCGACTCACAAAAAAAAAAAGCAGAACCCACACTTCCCTAGAAAAAGCAGGTTCCTTACGAACCATTATTCTCATGAGTGAAAAGAAAAAGGAACGGAGGAGCATGCACACTTGCCTCAAAAAAGAAAAAGGGAACATGCACGCATAAATTAATCTGGTAGTATTAGTATATAATAGCGCCGCACACTTATAAATTTTTGGGTTTTGCACATTTACTGCCATAAGGAATTTTAAGGAATGTACGCTGCGTTAAATTACCTGACAATAAGCCAAAATAACAATCTAACATAAGGGATATTTTCCTTCTCTTTTCTTTTCAATAATAAATACATGTATGGATTTTGAATAACAAATTATAAAAATCATACTTTTGTCCACATACAAACATGACATTGAGGATAAATATTTTATAATAATTATTAATCTTTAATGCCTCAAATTCCCTGATAGTTAGCCGAAAAAACTATCTAGCAAACTGATATTATAACAAAATATTATTTCTATTTTTTGTTCATTAGAAACATGAACATAGGTACCAAATTTTAAATAAAAATAAAATCAATAAATTATTTTCACATGATAATACCACATGAAATAATAAGGTAGCATAGGTCAAATGTATCATTTGTATAATGTCTTTTAGTTAAATAATAAATGTTATATACATGAAATTCTAAAATAGAATAAAGGAAAATTAACAAATCAGTTTTCATGTATTAGTATATAAAATCCATGAATAACTAAAAATCTAAACACTTATGTGGTAATTTTGATTCCCACTCCGTCAAATGGAATACATAGCGACAGGAACAAGAATGACATCATCCTCGGATGTGTCATTTTCTCTAACCTGGAGTACATAGCGACGAATGCAAGAATGACATGCATGTATAAATAAATGAAACATCATGAATGACTCGAGTAAGAAGAAAGTGTTGTGTGCGTGAGTGAGTGTCATACAATATTATTAAACTATGCTAGCAATAAAGGTTTTTTTTTTGCGAATATAGCAATAAAGGTTTGGAGCAACAACTCATGTTGTATTGGCATGACCAGATAATGTTTAGAGATGATAAATTTGTTTTATCATTGATTGTGTGAAAATACAAATTATGTGTAAAAATATTACAAATGCCACGCAAATGCGCGTGTGTATCTATCTATTTTCTTATTAAAATGCTAGAAAAGAAATGGTTGGGATTAAGCAATAGCTAGGGAACGAGTTAGATTATCTAGAGTTATACGTTAACCCAGCCAAGGAAGTTCTGCGCAAAAAAAAAACCTAGCCAAGGAAGTACTAAAAAAACATGTACGTGTTTGCATAGGACACCAAGTGGAGGCGCATGGGCCAAGGGACGTAGAAAAAAACAATTTATTACGAGGCCTAGCTATTAACATCATATATACATCAAACCGCGCACTATCAAACATGCCTAAATAATTCAGTCTATTCAAGTCCGACACTTTTCCAGTTTCCGAAAATTTGAAAAAAAATACAAATGAACATTGAGATGTATATAACATCGTTGTAAAGTTTCACAATAAAGCAATGGATAATTATTAGATTCAGAAGAATTAAATAGTGTATGAATCTATCATAATCCCATACAAGACATTCACAATGTAAACAAGAATAGTGATATATAATTGGTTAGCGTATTTTAAGAAAAAAATGATGTTGCGACTTCAAAAAAAAGGTCTAAAGGAACAAGTCATTTCAATGTGTAGAAAGATATATGTTAATAGGAAAATTGGAAATGAAAGAATAGACTGTAATGACAGTAGCTTAGTGACCTAGAGATAGATGATTGGTGACCTTCTATGTACAAACAAATTATATACGGAAGACCGTATGAATGACTTTCATAAATAAAAGAAAGTTATATTCCACCGACAATGGCACAGATGAAAAAAAAGAGAAGTTAATACACGGAGAGTGGAAAATGTAAGGGAGACAACAATATATTAGCACAAAGCTATAATTCTGAATGGTGGGCCAACCATAGTCCTTTAGTTGCCACGTATCAAAGCTTATGATATATAACCAGATTTACTTTTTTTAGCAACCAATAGAGCACCCTACCATAATCTCTATGTTTGTTCTCCGCTATTAGTGGCTTTGGACTGACTCTTTGTTGCATGTTGAGGGATTGTTATTTGATCTATCTATGTTATTATTATTGATAGAACTTGCACTAGTGAAAGTATGAACCCTAGGCCTTATTTCCTATCATTGCAATACCGTTTACGCTCACTTTTATCATTAGTTACCTTGCTGTTTTTATTATTTCAAATTACAAAAACCTATATCTACTATCCATATTGCACTTGTATCACCATCTCTTAGCCGAACTAGTGCACCTATAGAGTTTACCATTGTATTGGGTGTGTTGGGGACACAAGAGACTCTTTGCTATTTGGTTGCAGGGTTACTTGAGAGAGGCCATCTTCATCCTACGCCTCCTACAGATTGATAAACCTTAGGTCATCCACTTGAGGGAAATTTGCTACTGTTCTACAAACCTGTGCACTTGCAGGCCCAACAACATGTACAAGAAGAAGGTTGTGTAGTACACATTATTATGCACGGTGACACTTTATTTGTGATGTAATTAAACCGTCCTCCTCCTCGACTAGCAAAGATCACTCTAGTTAGGGCATTTTGGGTACGATGAACTTTGTTATTTATGCTTATGATATGTTGTTTCTATTTTTGCCAAGTCTGTCTCTTTCTGTTGCTCAACTATATATGTTGCATATCATCGACTCATGTGACGATGCAGGTGCATAGATCATCGATGGTGAAGAAGTGCTACGCCAGGAGTATATATACGATGAGTGGCCGGAGTGTCAGGCCCAGGTGTACCGGTTTCCGGTTGCCGAGCGACAGGTAGTAGTTAGTTTAGGTTCAAGCTAATGCGAGAGAGGGATACGAACTCATGTACTCAAAGTGATAGCTCTTCTCGTGTATATCATTGTTTAGATGGATGACGATGTATTTGCAAGTAATCGAGACTTGTATCGCTATTTTCGAGATGATGACGAGAGACCACTTTGTGTTGGATGATGATTATGATGATGACATGATTTGATGAGAATAATTGTATGTATATGCTATGATTACATTTGTATGTGTATGATATGCTAAATATTGTTGTATAAAGCCTATTCAAATACAAAACAAATATGAAGGGCAAAAAACTAATAAAACTAGTAGTAGCGAGGGGGGAATTTAGTAGTAGCGCCGCCTTACCAGTAGCGCTTCCTTGTAAAAAGCGCTGCAGATAATATTAGCAGCACTCTTCTCTAAAGCGTGCTACATCTATTCATGTATAGCAGTAGCGTGGGACGACACACGCTACTGCTATACGTTAGCTGTAGCGCATTATCGGTAGCGCATCGTCCCGCGCTACTGATAGGCCTAAAACCTGAGCTGCTGCTAGGCTTTTACCTAGTAGTGGCTCTTCGTCGCCATGGCTCCCAAGAAGAAGACGACCACGGTGATTGGTTCATCCAGGACCGGACTGCCTGTACCGGTGCGGACCAGTAGCAGGCTAGTCGCGGAATGGACCCGTGGCGCGGCCCGCGAACATCCACATCGCCCTGGCAGTCCGGGCATGGTGAGCAGCATCGTTCGTGCGCCAGGCGACGAGCCACACGCCGCAAACTCCAGAGACGGAGTTGGGCCCCACGCAACCGGCACGGGGCCCTCTAGGGGCGTCCTCGTGCCGCCAAACAGCAGCGCGGCGACCTCCAGGACACCAACACCGGCGCCCACGGCGCGCTCTTCTCAAGTTGTGCGCGATGAGCAGCGCCGCCCCGCTGGTGACCATGGGCGCCGCCCTCGGAAGAGTCACGTGCGCCCTTCACGTGACGAGGAGGGCTAGCATGCGCGTCGAGGTGTTGGCGAAAATGGCAGACAGCCCTAGGGTCGTGATAGAGCTCCTTCTAACATAGTTAGAAGTCGAAGCACGTCATGGTCCGTGCAGCTTTTGCCGCCGCCCACACCAGCAGAAGCTCTAGCGCGCACAACTGCTCCTCGACTTTCCTTCTGCTACGGAGAAGCTCGACGAATGGAGGGCCACGGTCCGGAGCCTCGTCGGCATCGCCAACAAAGATGAGCTGCGACCGGTGGGGCCCGTAGGCCATCGCTCCGTCAAGCCACCACATGTCAGCGGTGGACGGGCCGGAGGCGATGCAGCCATGGTGCACTCCCCTCCTACACACCATCCACCGCGGGTGCCGATCCGTCGCGACGACGCTCGTGATGATATCTCCATAGCGTCGTCCGATCCTCGGACCCACCGTGACCAACGTCAAGTTCTTCGGGAGCGAGCCCTCAAAAACGCTTGAACCACCATCGAGCGCCGGCGCGATGCGTGCCACCAGTCGGATAGTCGAGCAGGGCCCACTATGGACCACCCAGCACCGGGAGGCTACGGTGGCCTACCCTAAGAGGTGGGCTGTCCAGCTTTCACCCGTGAGCTGCGGCAATTCCAGTGGCCCTCCCACCGCATGTTCAAGCCCGATGTTGGCGAGAAGTACAACAACAATGTCACACCCCTAGCCTTGCTATGCACTTGGACTAGCTTGGTTGTTGCATCATGTCTAAAATTATTTGAAATTTGAAATGGGGATTGCTCAAACCCTAGCACCAGATCAAATCAACTAGGTTCAAATAAAAATATTCTCAAAGAACCCAAAATGCCCTTCAAAAAAGTTCATCATTTTTGGATTAGTCTAGAACCTCTCCCAAAAATGGTGCACATTTTTCTAGGCCATTCTAGAATTTTGAATTAAATCATATGGTATTTGCATTTGGGCATTTAATTGCTAAATAATATTTTAAATGCTCAAATAATCACAAACTGAAATGATTGTTGTTGGAAATATTCCAAATAGTGACATTGAGCAGTTTCATGATTTTTGGAAATGCCCTGGCATTTTTATTAAAGCCAAACACAACTACAAAAAAATAGAAAACAGAATAAAAGAGATAGAGAGAGAAGGATTACCTGGCCACCTACCTGTAGCTGGCCCAGCTTACCTGTACCTGGCAGCCCACCTGGCCAGGCCACCTGGCGGCCCAGTTGGCTGGCCTAGCCCAGCCAGCACTGCCTGCTTCTTCAACCTTCTGCCAGATGGAGAAGCAGGTGAGTGGCGAGCGCGCAGCCGAACGCGGCCACCTCCTGCTTGCCACCTCCTGCCTCCCCCTCACGCCACGGGGACGCCCGACGCATCACCTCACTTTCCCCTCGCTCTCTGGCTCTCCCGCCCCCTCCTCTATTCCCTCGCTGCGCCCGAGCGGAGCCGTCGCCGCCGCCCACTGTTGCCGCGTCCACCGCCAACCCCTCGCCGCCCAAATGTACCCCCGAGCTTCGCCCCCATGCCCACTTCTCCCCGCCGAAGCCCACGTCCTCGAAAGCGCAGCAACATCGCCATCGGGCTCCTCCTCATCCTCGGATGCCGACGACCATCGCCGTCGATTTGCTCCGTCCAGTGCGCCCCCGTCCTCGCCGTTGCCTTTGCTGGAACCACCGTGAGCCACCGCCCCTTCTCCCTCTCTCTTCCGCGCGAAACCGCCCTCAAGTGAAGTTCCCCGCCGTGGCCAAGCTTCGGCCGCCGCCGTAGCTCGCCGCCGGCGTTGTTTCTGACCACCCCACGGCCTTTCGTCCGGTCCTTTGGATGCGGACGAGCGAAAGGCCATCCTTGGTGCCAGCAGCGTGACGAACTGCCGTCCCTAACGAAAGTCCGGTGAGATCTCGCCGTCGGTTTGGTCATCGCCGGCGTAGATCCGGTGATGATGATGTGGCTGCTTAATTAGGGCTTAATCACCTAGTTAACTAACCACAATGACACAGACAGCCGGGCCCCACTGCCTAACTAACCGACTAACTAAGTAAGATTAAGATTAATCTAATTACAATGGGCCCACGTGTCAATTTTGACTATGCTGATGTGGGCGTTGACCTGACCCCACCTGTCTGTGACCTAGGCAGCACTGGGTCACTAACCAGTGGACCCCACTGGTCAGGTTTGACCCGGGGCAACCCTGTTGACTCTGCTGAGGTCAGCATGACGCCATGCTGACGCAATATTCCTTTTCTGGAATTTAGTTTATTTTCTAAATAATCAGGAAATTCCAGAAAATAGCTAAAACTTCAATAATTCATAGTAATTCAACCGTAACTCCAAATGAAATAAATTATATATGAAAAATGATCAGAAAAATCCAATCTATCCATCTGTACTGGTTTCATGCATGTTAGAACAACTTACGACTACTGTTTAGGACAAATGGTATGAATGGCATTTAAATAACCACATGTGGAGTTTGAATTTGAATCTTTGATTCAAACCAACTCCATTTAACCTACTGCTAGATGCATTAGCTCAAATAACAACATATTGCCATGTCATGATCATGCATCATATTGTGCATTGCATTGATTGTGCTTCCTTCTCCGTTGCCGGTAATTGTCCCCTCTCGATAGACGTGGTTGCAACGATGAGATCATTGACACTGATGAAGACCCAATGCTATCTTCAGAAGTGCCAGGCAAGCAAAACCCCCTTGTTCATTCCGATACAATCCTACTCTCTCACTCCTGCTCTCTTTTACTGCATTAGGACAACAACGATTCAACTGTTACTTGCTACGGTAGTTTAACCCCTTTATCCTCTGCATGACCTGTCATTGCCACAGTAAATAGATGAAACCCACTAGCATGATTAGGAGTTGTTTGAGCCCTGTTGTGCCTACTCATTCATGCTTGTTTGTCAAGCCTGCTATTGCTTAGAGTTGTGTCAAGTCTGATTCATCAGGGATGAATTGGAGGTGTGTGAACATGTCCTACTATTGAGAGCTAAGTGTGTGAACACGTTGGTAAAGGTAGCGGTGAGAGGCCATGTAGGAGTACATGGTGGGTTGTCTCATTGCAACCGTCCTCGGGAACTGAGTTCTGTATTTGTGATCCATGAACAGCTACTACCACACATTGGGATCCTTAATTGACTCTCTCGACTTATTAATCAACCTGATCTTGCAACTAGTTTCTGGTGTTTGTAGGTAGTGTTAGTAGTCTACCAAGTGGCACCCGGTATAGGTGGGCTTGGGACAGACTAGGCACCGTGGCACGGTGTACCAAGCGTAGATCCACCCGTCGAGGTGGGCTTGGGAACCCTGCACACATCATTTGGGGCCGTGAGCGACACCCCGGCCGGATCTCCTTGCGGATGCAACCCGAATAGGCGATAAACCTGGACGAGAGACTTGTGTGGTTAGTCAGGTCGTGGCCGACTCCCTCGCCAGGCTTCCGCTTGAAGGTTGCCGAGATACATGACATGTACATGGCGGTAAGTGGCGAGAGCGTGTGTGAAGAAGTACACCCCTATAGGGTTAACATCATCTATTCGAATAGCTATGTCCATGGTAAAGGACTTCTGGGTTGCCTGTACAGTTCATAGACAAGTGAAAGTGGATACTCTAAAATGCACAAGATAAGCGTGAGTGATACGGATGGCGTTCTCGTAGGGAGACGGGAGCGGATCCATAGTGGTGCATTGATATGGTGAATATGTGGACTCGTGTGCGCCACCTCAAAAGAGTTACTTGCAATCGTAGTTCAGGATAGCCACCGAGTCAAAGCTGGCTTGCTGCAGTTAAACCCCACCATCCCATTTGTTGATAATGATGCGTATGTAGATAGTTCTGATGTAAGTCTTGCTGGTTACATTTGTACTCACGTTTGCCTATTTTATGTTTTTTGCAGAGAGACTTTAGTCTCGCTAGTAGTTCCGCGTGGACTTCGACGTTTAGCTTGGTACCTCGGTAGGATCTGGTAGATAGTCAGGCTTCTCAGCCCTTTTTCATTTGTAGATGTCTGTACTCAGACATGTTAAGCTTCTGGTTGTGCTTTGACTTGTATGCTCTGAGTGTTGGGTGATGAGACCCATGTTTGTAATATCTTGCTCCTCGGAGCCTATTGAATAAAATACTTGAGTTGTAGAGTCATGTTGTGATGCCATGTTGTATTTGCACATATCGAGCATATTGTGTGTATGTTATTGAAATGCTTGGTATGTGTGGGATCCGACTATCTAGTTGTTTATCCTTAGTAGCCTCTCTTACTAGGAAATGTCTCCTAGTGCTTCCACTGAGCCATGGTAGCTTGCTACTGCTCCGGAACACTTAGGCTGGCCGGCATGTGTCCTTCTTCGTTCCTGTGTCTGTCCCTTCGGGGAAATGTCACGCGATGAATACCGGAGTCCTGTTAGCCCGCTACAGCCCGGTTCACCGGAGTCCTGCTAGCCCAGTGCTACAGCCTGGATTCACTCGCTGATGACCGACACGTTCGATGCTGGGTCATGGATGCCTGTTCCTGTAAGTTTGTGCCACTTTGGGTTTACGACTAGCCATGTCAGCCCGGGCTCCTTATCACATGGATGCTAGCGACACTATCATATACGTGTGCCGGGCAAAGGTGAGGCGACACCCGTGGGGATATCGTGCATGAGGCCGCAAAGTGATATGAGGTGTTACATGCTAGATCGATGTGGCATTGAGTCAGGGTCCTGACAAACAAGACTCACCTGTCGGAGTTCCTTAGCATCTACACCATCGCGATGCAAGCTGCTGGGGCCCATGATGATAAGGTGCTCGCCATTTACTTCCCATTGGCACTCAAGCCTAATGTTATGTCATGGTTGATGCACTTGCTGGTGGACTCCATTTCTTCCTGGTCGGATCTATGTCATGAGTTTGTTGGCGCCTTTACTAGAGGCCACCAAGCTCATGGCCAGGCGAGCGATTTGCATATCATCTCCCAGATGGAAGGAGAAAACTTGCGCAAGTACATCCAAAGGTTCAGCCGAGTGCAGTACAACATCCCAAACGTTCATCAGGCCGCCATGATCAGTGCAAACCATCAGAATGTGCGCAACCGCAAGATGTGTGCGGTGCTGGCGATGAACAAAGTCAAGGATGTGGCCGAACTTTATGTTTTGGCTGATCAGTGCGCTCGAGCTGAAGAGGGGAGGAAGTACCCCGGTGAAGATGCCGGCGCGGAAACTGACTCCACGGATGACACCGCCACCCCAGCAAGGAAGGGATGGCGTCGTAACAGGAAGCGCAAGGGCAAGACTGTGCTTGCTGTCGAGGGGTCCGACGACACCGGCGGCAAGGAGGTTGCCGAGTGTGC
Source organism: Triticum aestivum (assembly GCF_018294505.1). Lineage (NCBI taxonomy): Eukaryota > Viridiplantae > Streptophyta > Magnoliopsida > Poales > Poaceae > Triticum > Triticum aestivum. Next base: position 243,202,878 of record NC_057801.1, read on the forward strand.
CGCTTGCCGAACCTTGGTGGCCACCGACAAGCCAGGGGGCTCCGACAAGCAGTATTAAAAGATCCACCGCACCAAGGGCCACGACCTCCAGAACTGCCGACAAGTTGAGCTGCTCGCTGAGAAGTAGAAAGCTGAGTATGAGCGGCGGGACAAGGAGAAGGGCCAAGAGGGTGCCGAAGGATCCGGCAAGAAGCGCGGCGGCCAAGGAGTCCGCCGCGGCATGGATAATCAGCAAGAGAGGCCTGCCCGGGGCCGCGACAAGAAGCAGGAAGATGATGATCATGACGAGGACGATGAGTCCGACAACCACGAGTTTCAGAAAGCTACAGAGGCCATGTGCGTCGATGGTGGCGCCTCGCTGCATGTATCCCACCGCCAGCTCAAGCAGTGGGCGCGTGAGATCACAACGGTGGAGCCGTCACTCAACGCACGGAAGCCACTGAAGTGGTCCAGCACGCCTATCATCTTCGACACCGAGGACCACCCAGACCGCACTACTGCGGTCGGGTGCTTGCCGTTGTTGGTTTCACCAATGATCCGCAACCTCAAGGTGAGAAAGATCCTAGTTGACGGCGGGGCTGGTCTAAACTTGATCTCACCTGTTATGATCAAGAGGCTGCAAATCCCTGATGGAGACCTCGAGGAGACGGGCACGTTTCAAGGGGTCAACCCGGGGCGGAGCCAGCCGAAGGGAAAGGTCACGCTGCCCATGACGTTTGGAGGCGAGTTGAACTACAGGACGGAGAGGATTGTCTTCGATGTAGCCGAGGTCCCCTTGCCCTACAACGGGATCCTCGGCCGCCCGGAACTGGCCAAGTTCATGGCGGCTTCTCACTATGCCTACAACATGCTAAAGATGCCTGGGCCGATGAACATCATCACCGTCCCCTTCGACAAGAAATATGCGTTGATTTGCGCTGACCAACTCTACCGGGAAGCGGTTGTGGCAGCTACCGCCAAGGCACCTGCTCCTGCCGTTGAAACCCCGGGAGGAAAGAAGACCGGCGAGACTCCTCACACCCACTCCGGCAAACGCACCTCTTCGGGGTGTTGCACTCCCGTCGAGGATGTGCCAGAGAGCTCCACCGGCAAGAGCAAGAACTCTAGAGTTGCGCTGAGGGAGTCCTGGATTAGGGGGTCCTCGGACAGCCGGACTATATGCTTATGCCGGACTGATGGACTATGAAGATACAAGATTGAAGACTTCGTCCCGTGTCCGAATGAGACTCTCCTTTGCGTGGAAGGCAATCTTGGCATTTTGGATATGTAGATTCCCTTCCCTGTAACCAACTCTGTGTAACTCTAGCCCCCTCCGGTGTCTATATAAGCCGGAGGGTTTAGTTCGTAGGACAAGAACAATCATAATCATAGGCTAGCTTCTAGGGTTTAGGCTCTACGATATCGTGGTAGATCAACTCTTGTAATACTCATATCATCAAGATCAATCAAGTAGGAAGTAGGGTATTACCTCCATAGAGAGGGCCCGAACCTGGCTAAACATTGTGTCCCCCATCCTGTTAACATTAGCCTTAGATGCACAGTTCAGGACCCCCTACCCGAGATCCACCAGTTTTGACACCGACATTGGTGCTTTCATTGAGAGTTCCACGGTGTCGTCACCATAAGGCTTGATGGCTCCTTCAATCATCTACAACGACGCGGTCCAGGGTAAGGTTTTCCTCCCCGGGTAGATCTTTGTATTCGGCGGCTTCGCACTGCGGGCCAACTCGCTTGGCCGTCTAGAGCAGATCGATAGCTATGCCCCTAGCCATCAGGTCAGCTTTTTGGAAGCCTGAACTACACTGCCGACATCCGCGGAGATTTGATCTTCAACGGATTCTAGCCCATGATAGGTACACCCTACAGCCACGATGAGCATGACCTAGGTCTTCCATTGGACGGTGTTCAGGAGATCGCACCTGCAGCTACCGTAGCTTTAGATCCAGTGCAGATCGTGCCATCCGAGGACGGGAGGATGGACCCCACCATGGAAGCCGCACACTCAACAGCGATAGAGCCGAACACATATTCCACTTCCAATGAGGTCTGTGTCATCGGACCCTCTGACTTGTTTCCGGCCATAGGCTCCAAACCGCGCGTATCCATGCCCATTGGATCTAATAGGGCACCAATTTGGAGTTCAGCTCTGCGGACATCTTTCAGCACTTGCCCTTGGGCAATGTGCTAAAGTCATTAAAATCTCTCTCCTTGTCAGGAGACTCGTGGCCGAACTATGTCCGGCTTGAGTGGGAAGTGGACGACGAAGGAATTCGTTACCCACCCACCACCCACGTAGTAGCCACTGTCGACGAATTAACCGACATGCTTGATTTCGACTCCGAAGACATCGACGGTATGGATGACGATGCCAGAGAAGAACAGGAATATCACGCCCAATATGCAACCCTATCGTAAAGGAACTCAAAGGTCCCACCAAGGATAGAAGCACATATTGGAGACACTTTCGCAAGCTGGATATCATTACATCGTACCATTACATAATAGTTGGGGATACATACAAAAGGCATACAATGCCACATGAATACAATAACATCATACATAAGAGCAACATCCAACTACGGATGGAACACAAACAGAAACTCAACCGACATCCACCCTGCTAGCCTAGGCTGCCGACTTGGAACCTATCCCCTGATCTAAGAAGAAGCAGAAGAAGAACTCCAAAACAAGTAAACATCGCACTCGCGTCATGATCATTGCAAAACCTATACCTGCAACTGTTGTTGTAGTAATCTGTGAGCCACGAGGACTCAGCAATCCCATAACCATGGGTGTCAAGACTAGCAAAGCTTAATGGGTATGGAATGGATAAGTGGTGAGGTTGCAGCAGCGACTAAGCGTATATGGTGGCTAACATACGCAAATAAGAGCGAGAAGAGAAGCAACAGAATGGTCGAGAAGCTAGAAGTGATCAAGAAGTGATCCTGAAACTACTACGTTCAAACATAACCCAAAATCGTGTTCACTTCCCAGCCTCCGCCGAAAAGAGACCATCACGGCTACACACACGATTGATGTGTTTTAATTCGTATCTAGTGTCAAGTTCTCTACAACCGGACATTAACAAATTCCAATCTGCCACATAACCGCGGGCATGACTCTCGAAAGTTTATACCCTGCAGGGGTGTCCCAACTTAGCGCATCACAAGCTCTCATGGTCAACGAAGGATATTCCTTCTCCCAGGAAGACCCGATCAGTCTCGGAATCCCAGTTTACAAGACATTTTGACAATGGTAAAACAAGACCAGCAAGACCGCCCGGATGTGCTGACAAATCCCAATAGGAGCTGCACATATCTCGTTCTCAGGGCACACCGGATAAGCTAAGCATACATGTACCAACATAACCCAAGTTGCCAAGGGACGGTCTCGCACGATGCTCTAGTTTGGACCAACACTTGGAGGAGCACTGGCCCAGGGGGGGGGGTAAAATAAAGATGACCCTCGGGAGCGCGACTCCCAAGGGAAAAGGCTTAGGTGGCAAATGTTAAAACCAAGGTTGGGCCTTGCTGGAGGAGTTTTATTCAAAGCGAACTATCAAGGGGGTCCCATAAATCACCCAACCGCGTAAGGAATGCAAAATCAAGGAACATAACACTGGTATGACGAAAACTAGGGCGGTAAGAGTGGAACAAAACACCAGGCGTAAGGCCGAGCCTTCCACTCTTTACCAAGTATATAGGTGCATTAATTAAATAAGAGATATTGTGATATCCCAACATAATCCTGTCCATCAGGGAGCAATCTTCAACTTCACCTGCAACTAACAATGCTATAAGAGGGGCTGAGCAAAGAGGTAACATAGCCAAGCAACGGTTTGCTAGGAAGGGTGAAAAGGTTAGAGGCTGACATGGCAATTTGGGGAGGCTTGAAGAACAAGTGATAGGAAGTGCAGCATAGCGATAGAATGAAGCAACTAGCATAACAATGATAGTAGTGAGATCCAAGGTGACAGTCATCTTGCCTAAAATCCCGCTAGGAAGAAGAATGAGTCCATGAAGAAGACGAACAGATGAAGCCAAACCAAGCGTAGACGAACGAATCCTCACGATCTCAACGAAACAAGAACTATAGAGAAGAAGCACACAACATGGTAAACACACCACACATATACATGACATGATGCTCAACCAAGTATGATGCAAGACAAGACTACATGAAGCTACTCATGGCAAGAGATGATGCATACAAGAACAACACATCAAAGCAAGGTTAAATGAGGATGGAAACAACATATAACAAATCCGGTAGGCCCTCATATGCAAACTTCGAAATTGGTCCAGATCTGAAAAAACATTGAGTTGAAGTTTTTAAACAGCAAGTTAAGATGCACCAAGATGATCTACACGAAAATCCAGTTAAGTTACATATAAAGTTCATTTAGTTCGGAGCAACGGCCTAGAAGATATGAGTAAAACAAGTTAAACATGGCATTGATGCAAAATGCATACAAACATCAAGCAAACACTCTCAAAACATGGATGCAACATGATAATATGAAACTAGATGAAATTCTAAGCATGTTGCATATATAGTTTGTTTAGTTTGGATGCATGCATATTTAGATATAGACAATGTAAAATAGTGGTAATTCTGTAAATAAGAATGCATTGGAAAATGCTAAAATACTCAGACTGGGAAAAAAATTTGCACGGGCCGGATTGCAGCAACCTGCAGCGGCCCAGGAAGATTTAACTCGAGTGAGCGCTGAGTGTGTGTGTGCGCGTGCAACATTACTGGAAAAACAGAGCAAAAACTGGGGCACTAGGATTCGAACCCAAGACCTCCTTGTGTGTTGTGTTGCATGCTAACCAGTCGGGCTGGCTGAATGCTTATGATTGCGAAGGTGCATAGCTCTAGTTGAAGAGGGCAACTGCTCGGTCTTAGATCCATGGACGAACAGCAACTTGTTGGCGACGACGACGAGCAAAGCAGTGGCTACAGGTGCAGCGGATCACCAACGGGGGTGCGGAAATGTGCGAGGGTGCACGCTTGCGAGCGAAGGCTGTTTGTGGGGGTGGCGTGCATGCAGGCACTTGTGCACGAGCAGGAGCTCATCCCCGGTCATGGAGAAGACTACAACCGGATCCATGCGGTTGGAGCTATGCAGCTACTGCGCGGGCAGCGCGCTAGGATTGTGTGCGTGTGCGAACAGAGAGGGTCGAGCGCTTGCGAGTGTCGTGCGCAAGGGTCCGAACAGAGGAGCTAAAGGCGCAAGCTTCCGCTCGCTACCATGGAAAGTCATGGTGGCCGGAGCTCCTATTCACGAAGGGCGGTGACTATAGCGTATGAACAGAGCGGAAAAAACGAGAGAAGGAGCGGAGCATCACCGCGGGTTTGCCGGTGACGACGGACTCGCCGGGGAAGCATAGGAGATGGCGGAGGCGCTGGTTGTCGGGGATGTACGGGTTCATGATGAAGACGAAGAAGGGGAGAAGACATCAAGGAGGAAGCTGATCCAGGCTCTAGGCAGTTTCTGCGGAGCCGAGGACGAAGTAGGGGACGTGTGCGTCACTCCCGGAGGAAGAAGACGACGGCGTCGAGCTTGATCGCGTCGGCAGAGCTCGGGCATGGAGTTGGCGATGGCTATGGCGTGGAGTGGCTTACCTTGCGGCAGCTAAACGATGAGGAGGGAGGAAAGTAAAGAGGAGAGACCCTAGGGGACCGGGGCATGATTTATAGGAGGTAGGTAGGCTGTCCCGGCCGTCAAATCAAGCCAGCTGCCGACGTGGAGGTGCTGGATGCGCTGCCGTATAGGAGAGAAGAAGAAGAACGGGGTGCTGGTGCTGGTGGGCTGGATGGGCTGCAACAGAGGGAGTAAGTGGTGCGCTAGACCATGGCTGGGCTGAGGCGCTGGGCTCTCTCTCTCCCTTATATTCTTTCCTTTTCGATCTTCCAGAACAGAAAACACTTGGAGGAAAAGAATAGAAGGGCAGGAATGGAATTCGACAGGTAAGAATATACATATGGAGTCCTGGAAATATGCACATTTTAAATGAATTGGTTTGACAATTTTTAGAGGTAGAAAAATAATTCAAGTTTGAATTAAATTCAAAGTTGAGCCATTTTTGAGCCCAACCAAATCAAACCAAAATGGGCTGAAATTTGACAAAGAGATACAAGGCATGGTGTAAGTTTATCAGGATATAAATGAACATTTATGGAGGAGGGGAAAAAGCCACTTGACATGAAAGCCAAAGTTTGAAATAGATGAAGAAGTGGATAGGTTGTGCACTTGGGGGAAAATGCTAATGGAAAAGATCAAGATGGATAGCACACCAACAATACATCAACATGAAGAATGCAACCCATATGATGATCATGATAGAATGCAATAAAATGACACAAGGCGTATCAAATATCATACAACAAGCAAGATGAAAATGGCAACAACATGGAGGGCACAATGCAATATAACAAATGATGAACATGATGCAAGAAGAAAAATATGACAATGGCACTCATCATGATCATGGCATAAACATATAGGAATGAAATATGCAAAACAATTATGACAATCAACAAACATAAATAAACACACGACAACAACGAAAACAAATGGAAGGCAACTAGAGCTTCGGTCTCGGGGCGTCACAAGGAACCACCGCCCACAGGGCGCTGGACAGCCACCTCATCGTATGACATATACATGGTGGACACACCCAAAGAAAAAAATGGTGAGGATCAAAAGGATGCAACAGAGGATAATCTTCCCGAGAAACAGCCAAAGCGCCGACGTCAGCGGCGCCGCTCTAAACCACGCCAGGGTAGAAACAGCGATACCGACACAAGAGATAATAGCACTCCGGATGATGTCGAAGACGAAAACAATCCCGCCCAGCCAAGCTCCGAACAGGCCGGACGGTAGGACGGGCAAGCTAGCCCCGATGAACAGGCAATGAATGAAGACTCGGAGGATGACAATTACATGCCCCTCTCCGAAGACGAGGCGAGCCTAGGTGACGAAGAATTTACCGTGCCTGAGGATCCCATCGAGCAGGAGCGCTTCAAGCGCCGGCTTATGGCCACTACAAAGAGCCTGAAGAAAAAACAGCAGCAGTTTCAAGCTCATCAGGATCTACTTACTGATAGATGGACTGAGGTCCTCACGGCCGAGGAATACGGACTCGAGCACCCAACCAAAAGTTACCTGAGGCACAGGTTGTTACCTCAATTGGAGGACGAGGCACCAGAGCCTATACTACCAGCGCAGGATGCGGCTGAATTACCACCTCGTGGCCAAGACAAAGCGGCGCATCAAGCCGAACACCAGCCCGCACCCCGTCGCCGAACAAATAGAAACACGAACGCCCCGGGGCTATACGCATGACCTGTGAGATGAATTGGAAAACAAAGCAGGAAAGTCAAGATCGATCTACGGATCGCGGGGGCACGCCCCAACACGTCACGATGACCGCCACGCCAGATATACTAAATACAAATCCGTCCGAGCCGAATATAGCAGACCAGATTCATTCGAACTGCGTCACGATGTAGCCCGGCATAGTGGCGCCGCACACCCCCTATGCTTCACTGACGAAGTAATGGAGCATGAATTCCAAGAGGGGTTTAAACCCGTAAACATTGAACCTTATGATGGGACAACAGATCCCGCGGTGTGGATTGAAGATTTCCTTCTCCACATTCACATGGCCCGCGGCGGTGATCTCCATGCCATCAAATATCTCCCACTAAAACTCAAGGGACCAGCTCAGCACTGGCTGAATAGCCTGCCGAGAAACTCCATTGGCAGTTGGGAGAACCTGGAAGACGCATTCCTTGACAACTTTCAGGGCACCTATGTGAGACCACCGGACGCTGATGACTTAAGTCACATAACCCAACAGCCCGGAGAATCAGCCAGGAAATTTTGGACTCGGTTCTTAACTAAAAAGAACCAAATCGTTGATTGTCCGGATGCCAAAACCCTAGAGGCCTTTAAGCATAACATCCGCGATGAGTGGCTCGCCCGACACCTCGGCTAAGAGAAGCCGAAGTCCATGGCAGCCCTTACGGCACTCATGACCCGCTTTTCTGCAGGCGAGGATAGCTGGTTGGCTCGTAGCAACAGCACATCAAGAAAACCTGGCACTTCGGACGCGAGAGATAACAACGGCAAGCCTCGACGCAACAGACACAAGCGTCGCAATAATGGCGATAACGCCAAAGACACGGCCGTCAATGCCGGATTCATTGGCTTAAGCCATTTAAAAGAAACAATCCAGGCCCATCCAGTCTGGACCGCATACTCGATCGTCCATGTCAAATCCACGGCACCCATGATAAACCAACAAACCACACCAACAGCGAATGTTGGGTATTTAAACAGGCCAACAAACTAAACGCCGAAAACAAGGAAAAGGGGTCGCATAGTGATGACGACGAGGAGCCCCGGCCATCGAACAGAGGGGGATAGAAGAAATCCCCCCCTAAGTCAAAACGGTAAATATCATATACGCCACCCATATTCCCAAGCGGGAGCGGAAGCGCGCACTAAGGGACGTCTACGCGATGGAGCCAGTCGCCCCAAAGTTCAACCCATGGTCTTCCTGTCCGATCACCTTCGATCGTAGGGACCATCTGACCAGTATTCGTCATGGTGGCTTAGCCGCACTGGTCCTTGACCTTATTTGTCACATCCCTAGTTCTAGTCTGCTTTGGGCTAGCTAGTCATGTGTTGCATCATGTTTAAATATTTGAAACTTGAAATGGGGATGTTCAAACCCTAGCACCAAATGAAATACAACAAGGATCAAATGAAATATTTTCAATGAACCCAAAATGCCTGTCGGGGGGATGAACCCCGGGCAGGCAACGGAACCCGGATCTGTTTCAAAAACAACACGGCCCACATCGCGTCACAAACCGGCGTGCAACAGGACGGGTCACTCGACCCGGCAAGGCGCGCAACCCGGCCAAGACCCTCGACTCGGCAAGGTATGTCAACCCGGCCGCAGCGGCTGGCTCAAGGCAACTCAACCCGGTGCAACCTTGGCTTCCCCAGTAAGCCAACCCACCCGTGGCGTCCACGGCAATCCAGCCACGGGTCAGCTCCCATCCCATCTAGGTCGTACGATGGGACGAGACTTCAGTCACCGATGACTAGGACTACAGTGCCCCCGCCCATGCCCGTGGTCAGCCAGAGCGTGGCAACAGTGCCCCCTACCTACCCGCTGACTAGGGCTGGCACGGAAACAGTGTTCCCGCCCTTACTGCTGACGACAGCAAGCGGAGGCCTGACGGAGAACACTGTGCGCGACTCTACCCGGCCATGCCATGACGATCGACAAGACGGCACACAGTCCCCCTAGGCACGCGGGGCCCGCACCTAGGGGAACCGGGCGAACCACAAGCCCCCAAGCGGGACCCAGCCCGGCACCCCGGACCCCGACTATACGGACCCACTGACTCGGCATATTACCATTATAACCCTGGGTGGGTTGGTCTATAAAACCCCCCAGGAGTCCACGCCAACAAAGAGAGAGGACACAAGATATTCAACAGAGACATACGAACACACGGCATGCAAAGCCACACGAGGTAGAGCAAGCAAGATAGGACTAGCCACCACATAGCGACACCAAGGAGAAGGAGCAGCCGGAGCCTTGGCCAGCCTCCTTCCTCCTCCAAGCAGCTCCAGGAGCACATTGTACTATCAACCATCCGACTAAACTCGGCAGGACTAGGGGTCTTATCTCTCCAGAGAGCCCCGAACCTGGGTATGTCCGGCGTCCCGCGCCCGCGCATATCAACCTCGCCTCCGAAGCCCACCAGCGCCCTCGAGCCTCCTCCTCTCTTTAGCCATCCCTTGGCATCTGCCGTGCGCCCACCACGACAGTTGGCACCCACCAAGGGGCAATTCGAGGAACTGGCCGGAAGCATGCTTCGGACGAGGACCCTCTCCTACTCCGACGAGTCCGTCGCTCTGGCGGACGACGTCATCGGCGCGCTCGCCGCCTCTTTCACCATGCCGTGTATCAACGATGCGCTTGCGGCCGACGAGTACCCAAGCGGGGTGCTCAGCTACTCCGACTTCCCGCTTTCTCTCAGCGGCGGATTCACTGCCGGGGCGATGGACGCCAATGTAGAGGTCTTCGTCACCAGCGACGGCGCCTCTTCCTCGTCGAGCAAGGCGAGAAGAGTTGCTGAAGCCGCGGCCGCTACGGCTCAGATGGAGCCGACTGAACCGCTGCACGCCACGATGCAGAGCCTCCGCATCCCCATCGGCACCGACGTCGACGTGACCAACGTTGCTGAAGCCCGAACCCAGCTCGAGGACAGTCTCCAGCAAATGCTGGACCTGTCCGAGACACTGGCCGCCACCAGACGCCGACTGGAAGCTGCTCAGATGGAGCACGACGCCGCCCATGGATTCACGCCCGCCGCGGCCGAGCCAAGCCGGGCCGCTGATACTTGCGCCCGGGAAGGAGCGCTCGGCCGGGCCTTCGGCGCTAGCCGGACCGTCTACGAGACCCCAGTCAAGAACATGCGCGCTGCGGAGGCAGCCGCGGTTGGCCTCGACCAACTCGCAGGCAAGGAGCTCAGGGAGCGCATAGGGCGTATGCGCGAGCTCCTCCACGCCGCCAACACCCAGCAGGATCGCCTCAACCAGGTTGCCAAGCCGGCGAGGTCCGGCTCCGCCCGCCTTGGCGGATCCGGCGAACTCCTGCACACGGCCTCCTCGCCGCCTGGCGAGGCGCACTCCGGCCAGGGCCGAACCCGGCGCAACCCGGCCGGCACCGCCGCCGATGCTCTGGGCAACGAGCCCGCCCCAGAGACCCAACACTGACCCAGCCAGCCTGGCCGGCGTCCGGCTCCAGCCGACCCGGCCCCTCGGGGCCTGGCCGCCAGTTGACTCGGCTCTCGCGCCATTGACGACGCTGACGCGCACCACCGCCTCGATCAGCTCGCTCGCTCCATGGAGGTGGAGGAGAGCGGCGCTATCGGGCCGGCGTGTTTCAGCCCACGCATCCGGGAGGAGCCCTTCCCCAAGGGATTCGTGCTTCCCCGCGACACCCCCAAGTACAATGGGACCGTGAAGCCAGAAGACTGGCTCACCGAGTACACCACGGCCATTGGCATCACCGGTGCCAATCGTCGTCTCGCCGTGCGCTACGCACTGCTCATGCTCCAAGGATCGGCTCCCAAATGGTTGAACAACCTGCCGATGGGCAGCATCAATGCATGGGTCGATTTCGAGGAAGCGTTTGTCCGCAACTTCACGGGGACGTACAAGCGACTCGGTCGCCCCACTCAGCTCGCCATGTGCGTGCAGGGGCCAACGGAGACCGGTCGTGAGTACCTCGCACTCTGGACCGAGCTTCGGAACAACTGTGAGGGCGTCCATGACATCTAGGTGATCCAATACTTCATCAGCGGGTGCCGAGACGGCACCCTCCTCAAGCACAAGCTTCTACGCTCCGAGCTGGCCACCATGGCCGCGCTCATGGCGAAGGTGGACAAGTACGCCAACACTGACTCCGCCATGAAGATCCAAGTGGCGCTGGACGAGGCCGGCAAGGCGAAGCCGGTCCCTCCGCAGAAGCAGGCCGGCGAAGGCAGCTGGCAGCAGCACCACCAGAACAACAAGCGCAAGGCCGAGCAACCGGCGCAACATCACGACAACCGGCTCGTCGCGGCCGCCGAGCCGGCGGCGGACCCGACAGCAAAGCGCCGGCAGACCGGCAAGATGGCGTGGCAACACGCCATGAGCTTTGAAGAGATGCTCGACGCCCCATGCAAGCACCACAGTGGCACAAGACCCTCCATGAACACGCTTCAATAGTGCGCCATCACCAAGCGCATCTTGAGGGGCGACGTCCTGCCTCCTTCGGCTCCGGCTCCGGCTCCGGGCGTGGGACAACCGTCTCTGCCTCCACCGCCGCCCCCTGCCGGCGGCGCGATGCGCAACGACGCCTACCCGGACCAGAACGCGGCCTATGTCATCTTCACCAGCCTCGGCGACGACAAGCGCAGCGAGCGCCTCCTCCGGCAGGAGGTGAACACCATCGTCCCGGCCAAGACGGATTTCATGCATTGGTCGGAGCGCCCGATCACCTGGACCCGGGAGGATCACCCGGCAGTCATCCCGATTCCGGGTGGATACGCCCTCGTCCTCAACCCTACAATCGTCGCTCGGTGCACCTGCAAGTTCTCCCGAGTCCTCATCGACGGCGGCAGCAACATCAACATCCTCTACCGCGACACGATGACCAGGCTCGGCCTCAAGGCCGAAGACCTGGAGCCAACCCAGACCATCTTCCACGGCATCGTACCCGGCCTCTCCTGTTCGCCCATTGGCCGGGTCCGGCTCGACGTCCTGTTCGGCGACAGCAGCCACTTCCGACGCGAACCAATCTGGTTCGAGGTGGTGGACCTGTCCAGCGCGTACCACTCGCTACTGGGCCGGCCTGCGCTCGCCAAGTTCATGGCAGTTCCCCACTACGCGTACCTGAAGGTGAAGATGTCGGGTCCCAAGGGCCTCATTACTGTCACCAGTGACTACCGCAAGTCTCTGGAGTGCGCCCGAGACGGCGCCAGCTGGCCGAGTCGCTGGTCATTGCCGAGGAGCGGTGCCAGCTCGACCGGATCGTCGTCCTGTCCAGCGAGGCCTCCTACGCGTCGATCCCGACCCTGGATCGGGCCCGTGAGGCCGCCTTCAAGCCCTCCAAGGAAACCAAGAAAGTGATGCTGAACCCGGAAGACCCCAGCTGCGGCAAGTACGTTGTCATAGGCGCCCGCCTCGACAGCAAATAGGAAGGTGAGCTCGTCGACTTCCTCCATGAGAATCGGGATATCTTCGCATGGACCCCCAAAGACATGCCGGGTATCCCGAGGAAGTACGCCGAGCACGAACTCCACGTCCGCAAGGACGCCAAGCCTGTCCGTCAACCCCTCTGTCGATTTTCCGAAGAGAAGAGAAGAACCATTGGTGAAGAGGTCGCCAAGCTCTTGGCGGCCAGCTTCATAATGGAAGTGTTTCACCCCGATTGGCTGGCCAATCCAGCCCTCGTCCTGAAGAAGAAGAAGACATGGCGCATGTGTATCGACTACACCAACCTCAACAAGGCCTGTCCCAAGGATCCGTTCGCCCTCCCGCAGATCGACCAAGTCATCGACTCGATCGCGGGTGCAAACTGTTGTCCTTCCTGGACGCCTACTCCGGCTATCACCAGATCAAGCTGGACCCGGCCGATGCCCTGAAGACGTCCTTCATCACACCCTTTGGAGCGTACTACTACATCACCATGTCGTTCGGGTTGAAGAATGCTGGCACCACCTTCCAACGCTACATGCAGAAGTGCGTGCTACCGCAACTCGGCAAGAACATCCACGTGTACGTGGACGATATCATGGTGAAGACCAAGCAGCACCTCACCTTCCTCGATGATCTGAAGGAAACATTCGCCAACCTCCGTGAATACAAGGTCAAGCTCAACCCGGAAAAGTTCATCTTCGCCGTCCTGGGTGGGTTGGTCTATAAAACCCCCAGGAGTCCACACCAACAAAGAGAGAGGCCACAAGATATTCAACAGAGACATACGACACACACGGCATGCAAAGCCACACGAGGTAGAGAAAGCAAGATAGGACTAGCCACCACATAGCGACACCAAGGAGAACGAGCAGCCGGAGCCTTAGCCAGCCTCCTTCCTCCTCCAAACAGCTCCAGGAGCAACATTGTACTATCAACCATCCAACTAAACTTGGCAGGACTAGGGGTGTTATCTCTCCGGAGAACCCCGAACCTGGGAATGTCCGGCATCCCGCGCCCGCGCATATCAACCTCGCCTCCGAAGCCCACCAGCGCCCTCGAGCCTCCTCCTCTCTTTAGCCATCCCTTGGCAACTGCCGTGCGCCTACCACGACAATGCCCTTTGGAAATGTTCATCATTTCTGATAAAGGTAAAAACCTATGCCAAAAATGATGAACATATCTCTAGGTCATTTCTGGATTTTTGAATTAAATCATATTGTATTTGACTTTGGGCATTTAAACACTATAAATAATTTAAATGCTCAAATAATGTTGGAATTATTTGTGGGACACTGAGATAATTCAGAAAGTGCTCATGAATATTTTTAGGATTTATAAAATTGGTTTGCTTTTTAAAACTAAATCAAAACATATGACAGTAATAGAAACACATAAACAAAATTAGAAAAGGAACTTACCTGGCCTTACCTACCTGGCAGCCCAGCTGGCGGCCTAGCTCCTCCAGCCGGCCCAGCCCACTGGTAAATGCTAGTCGTCTCCCACCTCTACCAGAAGGCAGAGGCGTGTTGCCCGCGCGTGCACCGGACGCCACCTCCTGCTTCCACCTCCTGCTTCCTCCCCCCGTCCTCGACCAAGCACCTGGAGACGCCCCGAGCCCCCTAGTCCTTCTCCCTCGCTCTCTACTCTCCCCCTCGCCCTCTAGCCCCTTCCCCAACCTCACCAGAGAGCGCTCCGTCGTCGCCGTGTTTCACCCACGTGGCCACCGTCCTCCTTTCGCCGCGCCGCCGTGTCCGGCATCTCTGCTGTCGAGCACCACGCCTGCACGCCGAAGGAAACAAGCCGGAGGGCGCCGCTTCATTGCCATCGCCGTCGCCTTTGCCATCGGCCGCCGGAGATCCGCCTCGCCGCCCCACTCGCTCCGACTCTCCCTCGGCCCCGCCGTCTGCACCGGCCAACTCGTCATGAGCCACTGACCCTCTACCCTCTGCATTTTCCCTCGCGCCCGTCCTGTAGCCACCGTTCCACAAGCTCCCAAGCTCACTGTCGGCGTCCTTGTCACCGTCGTGGCTTGAGATTGAGAAAGCCGTGCCCTTGCACTGCATCGAGGTCCTAATGACCCCAGGAGGCCGCCTAGCCCCTTTGCTCACTCGCCCACTAGCTCTAGCACCGTGCCCGTGCAGGCAGTAGCTCCGGCCGCCGCCCCGCTCAACACCGTCAGCGATTCCGGCCACCCTAGCACCACCCACCACCACTGGCCGACGCTCCTTGTCACGCTGCTTCTGCAGGACCCAGCTGTGCGAGCTCCCATCGCCGGAGTTGGCCGAACGGGCAACCCCGCCGTGTCCCGACTAGAACCGGCGGCTAACCGCCGTTTGGGATGATGTGGACACATCATTAGGGGCTAATGCGCCACTTATTAAACCCCACAGTCGCTGACACTGGACTCCACCGGATAACTAATCGCCGATTTAAAAAAGAAACCCTTTTGGTTAAAGCCACAGACAATGACAAGCGGGTCCTGCTTGTCAGGTTTGACCTGGACCGGCCCTGTTGACCAGATGATGTCAGCGTGACCTAATGCTGATGCAGTCAATATTTTCTGGTATTTTAAATAAAATCAGAGATGATTTATTTATTTCAGAAAATACCCCAAACTTCTAAAATTCATAGAAAATAATCTATAACTCCAATGGAAAAGATTTATATATGAAAAATTATCAAAAAAATCGAAAGAATCTAAATATGGCATTTTCATGCATGTTTGAAAAAGATAAATTCACTGTTTAGGATGAAATATGAATAGGACAACTTTGATAATAGTTTTGGAGTTGGAATTTGATGTAGTTTTGAATTCCACTTCAATCAAAATGACTTCCTATTGCATTAGCCCAAGTCACAGCATATTGCCATGTCACGATCATGCATCATATTGTGCATCACATTGATTGTGTTCTTTCTCTGTTGTCGGTGATTGTCCCCTCTCAGCAGATGTTGCTTTGACGATGTGATTGATGACATTGATGAAGAGCTATACTATCTTCGGAAGTGTCAGGCAAGCAAAACCCCCTTGTTCATTCCGATACAATCCCACTCTCTCGTTACTGCTCTCTTTTACTGCATTAGAACAACAACGATTCAACTATTACATGCTGTGGTAGTTGAACCCCTTTCCTCTGCACGACCTGCCATTGCCACAGTAAATAGATGAAACCCACTCGCATGAGTAGGAGTTGTTTGAGCCCTGATGTGCCTACTCATTCATCCTTGTTTGTCATGCCTGCTATTTCTTCGAGTTGTGTTAGGTCTGATTCATCGAGGATGAATTG
Source organism: Triticum aestivum (assembly GCF_018294505.1). Taxonomy (NCBI): domain Eukaryota; kingdom Viridiplantae; phylum Streptophyta; class Magnoliopsida; order Poales; family Poaceae; genus Triticum; species Triticum aestivum. The sequence continues at coordinate 243,218,943 of NC_057801.1, forward strand.
GAATGTGGTGAACATGTTCGCCTGTTGAGACCTAAGTGTGTGAACACAATTTTGTAAAGGTAGCGATGAGAGGCCATGTAGGAGTACATGGTGGGTTGTCTCATTGAAACCGTCCTCAGGAACTGAGTTATGTGTTTGTGATCCATGAACAGTTACTACCACACATTGGGCTCTGGGCACTCCAGGTTCTCTCGACTTATTAATCAACTTGATCTCTGTCCAGGAGTTGCAACCAGTTTCTGGTGTTTGGAGGTAGTGTTAGTAGTCTACCAAGTGGCACCCAGTACATGTGCGCTTGGGACAGACTAGGCACTGTGGCACGGTGTACCAAGCGTAGATCCACCCGTCGAGGTGGGCTTGGGAACCCTGAACACATCGTTTGGGGCCGTGAGCGACACCCCGGCCGGATCTCCTTGCGGATGGAACCTGAATAGGCGATAAACCTGGACGAGAGACTTCTGTGGTTAGTCAGGTGGCGGCCGACACCCTCGCTGGGCTTCTGCTTGGAGGTTGCCGAGTACATGTCGTGTAAACGGCGATAAGTGGTGAGAGCGTGTGTGAAGAAGTACACCCCTGAAGGGTTAACATTATCTATTCGAATAACCGTGTCCGCGGTAAAGGACTTCTGGGGTGCCTGTACAGTTCATAGACAACTTGAAGTGGATACTCTAAAATGCGCAAGATAAGCGTGAGTGCTATGGATGGCGTTCTCGTAGGTAGACAGGAGAGGATCCATAGTGGTGTATTGATTGGTGAATATGTGGACTCGTGTGCACCACCTCAAAAGAGTTACTTGCAGTCGTAGTTTAGGATAGCCAGCGAGTCAAAGCTGGCTTGCTGCAGTTAAACTCCACCCCCCCCTTTGTTGATAATGATGCATATGTAGTTAGTTCTGATGTAAGTCTTGCTGGGTACATGTGTACTCACGTTTTCTTTATTTATGTTTTTGCAGAGAGACTTCAGTCTCTAGTAGTTCTGCGTGGATTTTGATGTTTAGCTTGTTACCTCAGCTACAATCTTGTGCCCTCAGTAGGATCTGGTAGATAGTCAGGCTTCTCAGCCTTTTTCATTTGTAGATGTCTGTACTCAGACATGTTAAGCTTCCATTTGTGCTTTGACTTGTATGCTCTGAATGTTGGGTCATGAGACCCATGTTTGTAATACTTGGCTCCTTGGAGCCTAATGAATAAATACTTGTGTTGTAGCGTTATGCTGTGATCCCATGTTGTATTTGCACATATCAAGCATATTGTGTGTATGTTATTGAAATGCTTGGTATGTGTGGAATCTAACTATCTTGTTGTCTATCCTTGGTAGCCTCTCTTACTAGGAAATGTCTCCTAGTGCTTCCACCGAGCCTTGGTAGCTTGCTACTACTCCGGAACACATAGGCTGGCTGGCATGTGTCCTTCTTCGTTCCAGTGTCTGTCTCTTCGGGGAAATGTCATGCGGTGTCTACCGGAGTCCTGTTAGCCTGCTACAGCCCGGTTTACCAGAGTCCTGCTAACCCAGTTTCTACAGCCAGGATTCACTCGCTGATGATCGACACGTTCGTTGCTGGGTCATTTATGCTTGTCCCTGTAAGTTAGTGCCACTTTGGGTTCATGACTAGCCATGTCATCCCGGGCTCCTTGTCATATGGATGCTAGCAACACTATCATATACGTGTGCCAAAAGGCGCAAATGGTCCCGGGCCTAGTAAGGCGACACCCGTGGGGATACCGTGCGTGAGGCCATAAAGTGATATGAGGTGTTACATGCTAGATCGGTGTGGCATTGAGTCTGGGTCCTGACAGCTTTGGTATCAGAGCCTGACTGCCTGTAGGATTTTCAAGCCAAACTGGTCGAAGTTGAGTCTAGAAATTCTTTAGTTATGTAAGGGAATTGATTGTGGAAGGGAACGCAAGGCTCTTTTTACTCCTTTACCTTATGCCCTTCTGATCTGAGGCAACCTCTTCATTTCTACGGGGATTAAGAACTAGGCTTCTCATCTTTCTATCAGGATCACGTGTTACTAATCCGTAGACTTATAGGATTGTTGGTTTCAAGCATCAGTTAAGTTCCTACTACTTCTGTATGCTCATAGCTGGTCTTAGAACCTTGATATGGTGATGTTGAGTGGTTATGCCACCATTTTTGTAGGATGTCTCAAATCTTCTTGAGATTTTAGAGCTGTTATGCTGTCCGAGTCATCCCAGGTTTCTAAATAGTCTGATGCATTTGCAAATCCCTTCTTTTTGTTCCGATGTCCTTTAAGGTCAGGTTAATCACACTAATTGCTAAGTTGAGGTACTCTATCGCCTCAATATATATGTTGGAGTTATTATTATGACCCTAGGTTTCTTAGAGTATCACCTAGTATCTTGCCCATGTTTTTTAATCATAGTGTGGTGATTCTGGTCATCATTCTCAAAAGCATCCCGTGATGCCACTTAGTAGTAGGTATTCTACTCCTGGGTTCTTGAACCCGAGATTCACCCTACTTATTTCATGTTGATAGTGTTTGCTAGTTCCTTGAGGATATTAGCAACCTTTGCGATAGTCCTCTAGGTCCGTGGTATTTCCTTCTTCCAAATACCATGAACTGCTTATGGCGGAAATTCTTTGAACCAAAAGATCGCAACCAGAGTGCTCTTGACGAGTCCTCCATTCATAGTTGTGAATCTTCCAGTCCTTCCTCTTCAGCATGGGTTATCTGGAAGAAATATGTTGAACTTGTTCGACATACTAACCTATGCATCCACGACTCAGAAAGATATATGTTCTGTTGAGTTGTCCCTCTGTAGTTGTATTCCGATCCTTGTTTATCAGTTGATAGTCAAGTTTATGTCGTGCATTCGTGTTCTTCTATGCGTACTATTCTTATGGTCCGCCAAGCCGTTCTATTTCAGAATGAATAGGAGAAACAAACTCCAGAACCTCATCCATATCTAGGATTGGGTCAAAGCAATTGTATTCCGCAGATCAAAATGCCAATCCAGCTTCTGCTCTGCTCTACCTTGGAGTGTTACCATCTTTATGTCAAGAGTGTCATGAGAATTGCACCACCTCTTATGAATTCTTGACGCAATAATGCTTCTTGCCATCATTGTTAATTCCTCGGTTCCCGTGTTATTGCAACCGGAATGCCGACAAGTGAATCGTGATATGTGAAATGAATACTGCTAGCAACCCCGTTGCTTGGTAGTTAATGGACAATAATCTCATTCTTAGCATGCTGGTATTGAATTATCATTCTAAGATTGATCGCGCTACCTAGTCCATTTTCCCTGGTGCACTCCTCGATCAATGAGATAGGATTGTGTCAATCCATCACTCTCTTGATCATATCGTCTTGCCCTGAAAAGCAAGATTGATCTCGAACTTAGTAACATACCGGTGGTTCGTGATTTTTCGAATATCTTCTCGGAAGTGTTACCAGGTTATCCCCTGACTGTTATGTTGAGATGTGATCAAGTTGGTTTTCTTATAAACCACCCCCTTCTTCAAGAATATGTGGTGTATACCGCTGAGCTAGTTGGTTAAGCTGAACAGCAACTTGGAGTAGGAAGATAAAAGCTTGCTAACTTAGTTCATTTCCAAAGGGATATCTTGTGTTTGTGTGTTTGTTGTAGACAGATGATTTTTTCATCGATTGGTCCTCGTGATCAGTTGTTGAACCCATCGTCTTGCCCAAACCTTGATTTGAGTGTGGGCCATTGTCAAATCAAGTTAGAACCAATGATATTCATAATGTTGTTTTACTCGTGGTTGATTCCTCGAGCATACACCATTACATCTTTTGATATGACCAATACTATCACATTGTTCACATAATGGTGGAAGTCCAGTGATATGGAAATTCCGATGAGTTGCTGTTGAGCCCATTAGCGGCATTTTGTCTCCTCCATGATTCGTGTTGAACATCCAGTTGGTGTTGGAAACTTGTGTAAGCATTTTCTTCATGCCCCGTACATGAAGTATATGTTTGGATGAAAGAAGTGACTTGCTCTCATTCATGTGCATTCGATGCAAGTTGCCGCCGTGCATTTGAGAGAGTTAGTTTTGCTTCCTCTGGAATCGTCCCAAGTCAGTCATGCATGTGCAAAGTATACTATGGTTTGGTAGATTAACTACCTCCACCCCATATGTATTTCCTAGCACCCCAAGCCACTGATTTATTTGCTCAAGGAAAAGGAATTTGCTGTGTTAATTCTAGATCATGCACAAGACTCCGATATCCTCGATGATGGTTCCCAACCAGAACTCGGTAGTATTTTGTTGTACGACTACCATGTGGTCATGCTTGTCTGGGACAGCGTGTTCACATGTGTGTAGCAGAACCAACTCATGTTTTGGAGCTTGCTACCGCAGTCCAATTCCCAAGAATCTCGCAAAATTATCTCGTCGGTTTGTGTTGCAAACTTTCATTTGTTCTAGAGTTGATGAGTCTGGAATGTCCTGACCCCAACCAGATCTGAATCTCAGGCAGATATGATGGTTGGAACGTTTCCCAAGAACTATAGTAATGGTCTCTCTGTAACCCGGTAAAGTGGATGTCGTGGCCAACACACCCAGATGGAAGACCTATTATTGTAGTATCCTGATTGAGGAAGTTGGCCACCTCCCAATAAGGATTTCGTAGGATTTACTTCCGTAATTGTTCCTTATGGATTGTTGAGCTCCCGAAGTCCAACCTGTTACTTGATGTTCTAGACACCAAACCATATCAATAAATGGGTTACGCTAGCACATCAAGGAGAACATTACAAGCGGAGTGATAAATGTCTCACGGTCGATCATCCAGATTTTTTTCCTTGGCCTCACTAAGGTGAAATCTGAGAAGGTGTTATCTTCCTTTGCATCTGCATCATCCATCACTATTCATCATGGTAGTATGATGTGTTGCTAGGATCCTCGGCATGGATGTTGGTAAGTCCCTGATGAATATGGAAATGCTCAAGTTCTTGAGGGCATGCTCAGACACTAGGTTATATCCTTGGTATCAATTGGAATGTGCCTTCCATTTGTCGAGTTGTCTTATAACTCTAGTTTCTTTTCCAAACTGAGTATGCCATTCCTTTGAATTCCTTCAAATGATCAATTGTGATTTTCCCTAGACTGGTATAGAGAATTTCAATGATCTAGGTATCAAAAGTAATTCTTTTTGCCACTTAAGGGAATAATTCTACGAGTCACCTTCTCTATGGTGCCCTGTTATGGAATCATGGCAATTATTTCATCGCTATCTTGAAACCATTCACCATCTCCTCAAGCGTGGAATTGTTGCCTACCAAATTGAACCGCCGTCATCTATTCTTCCATCCCTCCCAAAGTGTGTTTGAACATCTCAGCTCAAGAGGTGTTCTATGCCTCATTCCGTGAGTTGATCGTCAGTTGCTCGATCCTCGAGAAAATTGATTCTTCTAGAGTTTTCATTTCTTCTCGTGGTCATGTTGAATGGAGTTCTCAAAGCAAGATGTCAAGATCAAGATGATGCAACGACTCAACATCTTCGAGAAGAGCAATTGGATCATGAAGATTGTGTTAGTTTGTGTCCCCTCTGTCCTCTTACCTCATGTCTTGAATCTCGGGATGAGATTCTTGTTTAGTTGGGGTGAGTTGTCACATCCCTAGTTCTGGTCTACTTTGGGCTAGCTAGTCATGTATTGCATCATGTTTAAATATTTGAAACTTGAAATGGGGATGTTCAAACCCTAGCACCAAATGAAATCCAACTAGGATCAAAATGAAATATTTTCAATGAACCCAAAATGCCCTTTGGAAATGTTCATCATTTATGATAAAGGTAAAAACCTCTGCCAAAAATGATGAAAAATTATCTCTAGGTCATTTCTAGATTTTTGAATTATTTCATATTGTATTTGACTTTGGGCATTTAAATACTATAAATAATTTAAATGCTCAAATAATGTTGGAATTATTTGCGGGACACTGAAATATTTCAAAAAGTGCTCATGAATATTTTCAGGATTAATAAAATTGGTTTGGTTTTTGAACCTAAATCAAAACATATGACAGAAATAGAAAAACAGAAACAAAATTAGAAAAGGAACTTACCTGGCCTTACCTACCTGGCAGCCCAGCTGGCGGCCCAGCTCCTCCAGCCAGCCCAGCCCAGCCCACTGGCAACTGCCAGTCGTCTCCCACCTTTGCCAGAAGGC